>NC_091386.1:8854122-8944122 GCF_038502225.1 Cherax quadricarinatus
GATGGATAACAGTGAGTACCCTCTGTAAGGGTAGTATTGAAGAAAGGATAACAGTGAGTACGCTGTGTAGAGATAGTAGTGAAGGATGGATAACAGTGAGTACCCTCTGAAAGGGTAGTATTGAAGAAAGGATAACAGTGAGTACGCTGTGTAGAGGTAGTAGTGAAGGATGGATAACAGTGAGTACGCTGTGTAGCGGTAGTAGTGAATGATGGATAACAGTGAGTACGCTGTGTAGGGGTAGTAGTGAAGGATGGATAACAGTGAATACCCTCTGTAAGGGTAGTAGTGAAGGATGGATAACAGTGAGTACACTCTGTAGAGGTAGTAGTGAAGGATGGATAACAGTGAGTACGCTGTGTAGAGGTAGTAGTGAAGGATGGATAACAGTGAGTACCCTCTGTGGATGTAGTATTGAAGGTAAGTGGATAACAGGTAGTAGTGAAGGATGGATAACAGTGAGTAGTAGTGAAGGATGTAGTGAATACCCTCTGTAAGGGTAGTAGTGATGGATGGATAACAGTGAGTACACTCTGTAGAGGTAGTAGTGAAGGATGGATAACAGTGAGTACGCTGTGTAGAGGTAGTAGTGAAGGATGGATAACAGTGAGTACGCTGTGTAGAGGTAGTAGTGAAGGATGGATAACAGTGAGTACGCTGTGTAGAGGTAGTAGTGAAGGATGGATAACAGTGAGTACCCTCTGTAAGGGTAGTATTGAAGAATGGATAACAGTGAGTACGCTGTGTAGGGGTATTAGTGAAGGATGGATAACAGTGAGTATGCTGTGTAGGGGCATTAGTGAAGGATGGATAACAGTGAGTATGCTGTGTATGGGTAGTAGTGAAGGATGGATAACAGTGAGTACGCTGTGTAGAGGTAGTAGTGAAGGATGGATAACAGTGAGTACGCTGTGTAGAGGTAGTAGTGAAGGATGGATAACAGTGAGTACCCTCTGTAAGGGTAGTATTGAAGAATGGATAACAGTGAGTACGTTGTGTAGGGGTATTAGTTAAGGATGGATAACAGTGAGTACGTTGTGTAGGGGTATTAGTGAATGATGGATAACAGTGAGTATGCTCTGTAGGGGTTTACCTGGAGATTACCTGGAGAGAGTTCCGGGGGTCAACGCCCCCGCGGCCCGGTCTGTGACCAGGCCTCCTTAGGTCAGTGTCCCAGGATGCGACCCACACCAGTCGACTAACACCCAGGTACCCATTTTACTGATGGGGAACATAGACAACAGGTTGAAAGAAACACGTCCAATGTTTCTATTCTGGCTGGGAATCGAACCCAGGCCCTCACCGTGTGAAGCGAGAGCGTTAACCACCAGGCCACCAGGCCAGTAGTGAAGGATGGATAACAGTGAGTACGCTGTGTAGATGTAGTAGTGAAGGATGGATAACAGCGAGTACGCTGTGTAGAGGTAGTAGTGAAGGATGGATAACAGTGAGTACGCTGTGTAGCGGTAGTAGTGAATGATGGATAACAGTGAGTACGCTGTGTAGGGGTAGTAGTGAAGGATGGATAACAGAGAGTATGCTCTGTAGGTGTAGTAGGGAAGGATGGATAACAGTGAGTACGCTGTGTAGGGGTAGTAGTGAAGGATGGATAATAGTGAATACCCTCTGTAAGGGTAGTAGTGAAGGATGGATAACAGTGAGTACACTCTGTAGAGGTAGTAGTGAAGGATGGATAACAGTGAGTACCCTCTGTAAGGGTAGTATTGAAGAATGGATAACAGTGAGTACGCTGTGTAGGGGCATTAGTGAAGGATGGATAACAGTGAGTATGCTGTGTATGGGTAGTAGTGAAGGATGGATAAGAGTGAGTACACTCTGTGAGGGTAGTATTGAAGAATGGATAACAGTGAGTACTCTGTGTAGGGGTATTAGTGAAGGATGGATAACAGTGAGTATGCTGTGTAGGGGTAGTAGTGAAGGATGGATAACAGTGAGTACGCTGTGTAGAGGTAGTAGTGAAGGATGGATAACAGTGAGTACGCTGTGTAGAGGTAGAAGTGAAGGATGGATAACAGTGAGTACGCTGTGTAGAGGAAGTAGTGAAGGATGGATAACAGTGAGTACACTGTGTAGAGGTAGTAGTGAAGGATGGATAACAGTGAGTACGCTGTGTAGAGGTAGTAGTGAAAGATGGATAACTGTGAGTACGCTGTGTAGAGGTAGTAGTGAAAGATGGATAACAGTAAGCTGTGTAGAGGTAGTATTGAAGGATGGATAACAGTGAGTACGCTGTGTAGAGGAAGTAGTGAAGGATGGATAACAGTGAGTACACTGTGTAGAGGTAGTGGTGAAGGATGGATAACAGTGAGTGCGCTGTGTAGAGGAAGTAGTGAAGGATGGATAACAGTGAGTACACTGTGTAGAGGTAGTAGTGAAGGATGGATAACAGTGAGTACGCTGTGTAGAGGAAGTAGTGAAGGATGGATAACAGTGAGTACACTGTGTAGAGGTAGTAGTGAAGGATGGATAACAGTGAGTACGCTGTGTAGAGGTAGTATTGAAGGATGGATAACAGTGAGTACACTCTGTAGAGGTAGTAGTGAAGGATGGATAACAGTGAGTACGCTGTGTAGAGGTAGTATTGAAGGATGGATAACAGTGAGTACGCTGTGTAGAGGTAGTAGTGAAGGATGGATAACAGTGAGTACGCTGTGTAGAGGTAGTAGTGAAGGATGGATAACAGTGAGTACACTCTGTAAGGGTAGTATTGAAGAATGGATAACAGTGAGTACGCTGTGTAGGGGTATTAGTGAAGGATGGATAACAGTGAGTATGCTGTGTAGGGGTAGTAGTGAAGGATGGATAACAGTGAGTACGCTGTGTAGAGGAAGTAGTGAAGGATGGATAACAGTGAGTACACTGTGTAGAGGTAGTAGTGAAGGATGGATAACAGTGAGTACGCTGTGTAGAGGTAGTATTGAAGGATGGATAACAGTGAGTACACTCTGTAGAGGTAGTAGTGAAGGATGCATAACAGTGAGTACGCTGTGTAGAGGTAGTATTGAAGGATGGATAACAGTGAGTACGCTGTGTAGAGGTAGTAGTGAAGGATGGATAACAGTGAGTGCGCTGTGTAGAGGTAGTAGTGAAGGATGGATAACAGTGAGTACACTCTGTAAGGGTAGTATTGAAGAATGGATAACAGTGAGTACGCTGTGTAGGGGTATTAGTGAAGGATGGATAACAGTGAGTATGCTGTGTAGGGGTAGTAGTGAAAGATGGATAACAGTGAGTACGCTGTGTAGAGGTAGTAGTGAAGGATGGATAACAGTGAGTACGCTGTGTAGAGGTAGTAGTGAAGGATGGATAACAGTGAGTACGCTGTGTAGAGGAAGTAGTGAAGGATGGATAACAGTGAGTACACTGTGTAGAGGTAGTAGTGAAGGATGGATAACAGTGAGTACGCTGTGTAGAGGTAGTAGTGAAGGATGGATAACAGTGAGTACGCTGTGTAGAGGTAGTAGTGAAGGATGGATAACAGTGAGTACGCTGTGTAGAGGTAGTATTGAAGGATGGATAACAGTGAGTACACTGTGTAGAGGTAGTAGTGAAGGATGGATAACAGTGAGTACGCTGTGTAGAGGTAGTAGTGAAGGATGGATAACAGTGTGTGCGCTGTGTAGAGGTAGTAGTGAAGGATGGATAACAGTGAGTACACTCTGTAAGGGTAGTATTGAAGAATGGATAACAGTGAGTACGCTGTGTAGGGGTATTAGTGAAGGATGGATAACAGTGAGTATGCTGTGTAGGGGTAGTAGTGAAGGATGGATAACAGTGAGTACGCTGTGTAGAGGTAGTAGTGAAGGATGGATAACAGTGAGTACGCTGTGTAGAGGTAGTAGTGAAGGATGGATAACAGTGAGTACGCTGTGTAGAGGAAGTAGTGAAGGATGGATAACAGTGAGTTCACTGTGTAGAGGTAGTAGTGAAGGATGGATAACAGTGAGTATGCTGAGTAGAGGTAGTAGTGAAGGATGGATAACAGTCAGTACACTGTGTAGAGGTAGTAGTGAAGGATGGATAACAGTGAGTACGCTGTGTAGAGGTAGTAGTGAAGGATGGATAACAGTGAGCACGCTGTGTAGGAGTAGTAGTGACGGATGGATAATAGTGAGAACCCTCTGTAAGGGTAGTAGTGAAGGATGGATAACAGTGAGTACGCTGTGTAGAGGTAGTAGTGAAGGATGGATAACAGTCAGTACCCTCTGTAAGGGTAGTATTGAAGAATGGATAACAGTGAGTACGCTGTGTAGAGGTAGTAGTGAAGGATGGATAACAGTGAGTACGCTGTGTAGCGGTAGTAGTGAATGATGGATAACAGTGAGTACGCTGTGTAGGGGTAGTAGTGAAGGATGGATAACAGTGAGTACGCTGTGTAGAGGTAGTAGTGAATAATGAATAACAGTGAGTACGCTGTGTAGAGGAAGTAGTGAAGGATGAATAACAGTGAGTACGCTGTGTAGGTGTAGTAGTGACGGATGGATAATAGTGAGTACCCACTGCAAGGGTAGTAGTGAAGGATGGATAACAGTGAGTACACTCTTTAGAGGTAGTATTGAAGGATGGATAACAGTGAGTACGCTGTGTAGAGGTAGTAGTGAAGAATGGATAACAGTGAGTACGCTGTGTAGAGGAAGAAGTGAAGGATGGATAACAGTGAGTATGTTGTGTAGGGGTAGTAGTGAAGGATGGATAACAGCGAGTACGCTGTGTAGAGGAAGTAGTGAACGATGGATAACAGTGAGTACACTGTGTAGAGGTAGTAGTGAAGGATGGATAACAGTGAGTATGCTGTGTAGGGGTGGTAGTGAAGGATGGATAACAGTGAGTATGCTGTATAGGGGTAGTAGTGAAGGATGGATAACAGTGAGTACGCAGTGTAGAGGTAGAAGTGAAGGATGGATAACAGTGAGTACGCTGTGTAGGGGTAGAAGTGAAGGATGGATAACAGTGAGTACGCTGTGTAGGGGTAGTAGTGAAGGATGGATAACAGAGAGTATGCTCTGTAGGTGTAGTAGGGAAGGATGGATAACAGTGAGTATGCTGTGTAGGGGTAGTAGTGAAGGATGGATAACAGTGAGTACGCTGTGTAGAGGTAGTAGTGAAGGATGGATAACAGTGAGTACGCTGTGTAGAGGTAGTAGTGAAGGATGGATAACAGTGAGTACGCTGTGTAGAGGTAGTAGTGAAGGATGGATAACAGTGAGCACGCTGTGCAGAGGTAGTATTGAAGGATGGATAACAGTGAGTACGCTGTGTAGAGGTAGTAGTGAAGGATGGATAACAGTGAGTACGCTGTGTAGAGGTAGAAGTGAAGGATGGATAACAGTGAGTACGCTGTGTAGGAGTAGTAGTGACGGATGGATAATAGTGAGTACCCTCTGTACGGGTAGTAGTGAAGGATGGATAACAGTGAGTACGCTGTGTAGAGGTAGTAGTGAAGGATGGATAACAGTGAGTACGCTGTATAGGGGTAGTAGTGAATGATGGATAACAGTGAGTACGCTGAGTAGGGGTAGTAGTCAAGGATGGATAACGGGGAGTATTCTCTGTAGGTGTAGTAGGGAATGATGGATAACAGTGAGTACGCTGTGTAGGGGTAGTAGTGAAGGATGGATAACAGTTAATACCCTCTGTAAGGGTAGTAGTGAAGGATGGATAACAGTGAGTACACTCTGTAGAGGTAGTAGTGAAGGATGGATAACAGTGAGTACACTCTGTAGAGGTAGTAGTGAAGGATGGATAACAGTGAGTACCCTCTGTAAGGGTAGTATTGAAGAATGGATAACAGTGAGTACGCTGTGTAGGGGTATTAGTGAAGGATGGATAACAGTGAGTACGCTGTGTAGAGGTAGTACTGAAGGATGGATAACAGTGAGTACGCTGTGTAGAGGTAGTAGTGAAGGATGGATAACAGTGAGTATGCTGTGTAGAGGTAGTAGTGAAGGATGGATAACAGTGATACGCTGTGTAGGGGTAGTAGTGAAGGATGGATAACAGTGAGTACACTGTGTAGAGGTAGTGGTGAAGGATGGATAAAAGTGAGTATGCTGTGTAGAGGTAGTAGTGAAGGATGGATAACAGTGAGTACGCTGTGTAGAGGTAGTATTGAAGGATGGATAACAGTGAGTACGCTGTGTAGAGGATGTAGTGAAGGATGGATAACAGTGAGTACGCTGTGTATAGGCAGTAGTGAAGGATGGATAACAGTGAGTACGCTGTGCAGGAGTAATAGTGAAGGATGGATAACAGTGAGTACTCTGTGTAGAGGTAGTAGTGAAGGATGGATAACAGTGAGTACGCTGTGTAGAGGTAGTAGTGAAGGATGGATAACAGAGAGAACGCTGTGTAGGAGTAGTAGTGATGGATGGATAACAGTGATTACCCTCTTTAAGGGTAGTAGTGAAGGATGGATAACAGTGAGTACACTCTGTAGAGGTAGTAGTGAAGGATGGATAACAGTGAGTACCCTCTGTAAGGGTAGTATTGAAGAATGGATAACAGTGAGTACGTAGTTTAGAGGTAGTAGTGAAGGATGGATAACAGTGAGTACGCTGTGTAGGGGTAGTAGTGAAGGATGGATAACAGTGAATACCCTCTGTAAGGGTAGTAGTGAAGGATGGATAACAGTGAGTACACTCTGTAGAGGTAGTAGTGAAGGATGGATAACAGTGAGTACCCTCTGTAAGGGTAGTATTGAAGAATGGATAACAGTGAGTACGCTGTGTAGGGGTATTAGTGAAGGATGGATAACAGTGAGTATGCTGTGTAGGGGTAGTAGTGAAGGATGGATAACAGTGAGTACGGTGTGTAGATGTAGTAGTGAAGGATGGATAATAGTGAGTACGCTGTGTAGAGGTAGTAGTGAAGGATGGATAACAGTGAGTACCCTCTGTAAGGGTAGTATTGAAGAATGGATAACAGTGAGTACGCTGTGTAGGGGTAGTAGTGAATGATGGATAACAGTGAGTTCGTTGTGTAGGGGTAGTACTGAAGGATGGATAACAGTGAGTACGCTGTGTAGAGGTAGTAGTGAAGGATGGATAACAGTGAGTACGCTGTGTAGAGGTAGTAGTGAAGGATGGATAACAGTGAGTACGCTGTGTAGGAGTAGTAGTGACGGATGGATAATAGTGAGTACCCTCTGTAAGGGTAGTAGTGAAGGATGGATAACAGTGAGTACACTCTTTAGAGGTAGTAGTGAAGGGTGGATAACAGTGAGTACGCTGTGTAGAGATAGTAGTGAAGGATGGATAACAGTGAGTACCCTCTGAAAGGGTAGTATTGAAGAAAGGATAACAGTGAGTACGCTGTGTTGAGATAGTAGTGAAGGATGGATAACAGAGAGTATGCTCTGTAGGTGTAGTAGGGAAGGATGGATAACAGTGAGTACGCTGTGTAGGGGTAGTAGTGAAGGATGGATAACAGTGAATACCCTCTGTAAGGGTAGTAGTGAAGGATGGATAACAGTGAGTACACTCTGTAGAGGTAGTAGTGAAGGATGGATAACAGTGAGTATGCTGTGTAGGGGTAGTAGTGAAGAATGGATAACAGTGAGGACGTTGTGTAGGGGTATTAGTGAAGGATGGATAACAGTGAGTATGCTGTGTAGGGGTTTACCTGGAGATTACCTGGAGAGAGTTCCGGGGGTCAACGCCCCCGCGGCCCGGTCTGTGACCAGGCCTCCTTAGGTCAGTGTCCCAGGATGCGACCCACACCAGTCGACTAACACCCAGGTACCCATTTTACTGATGGGGAACATAGACAACAGGTTGAAAGAAACACGTCCAATGTTTCTACTCTGGCTGGGAATCGAACCCAGGCCCTCACCGTGTGAAGCGAGAGCGTTAACCACCAGGCCACCAGGCCAGTACTGAAGGATGGATAACAGTGAGTACGCTGTGTAGATGTAGTAGTGAAGGATGGATAACAGCGAGTACGCTGTGTAGAGGTAGTAGTGAATGATGGATAACAGTGAGTACGCTGTGTAGGGGTAGTAGTGAAGGATGGATAACAGAGAGTATGCTCAGTAGGTGTAGTAGGGAAGGATGGATAACAGTGAGTACGCTGTGTAGGGGTAGTAGTGAAGGATGGATAATAGTGAATACCCTCTGTAAGGGTAGTAGTGAAGGATGGATAACAGTGAGTACACTCTGTAGAGGTAGTAGTGAAGGATGGATAACAGTGAGTACGCTGTGTAGGGGTATTAGTGAAGGATGGATAACAGTGAGTATGCTGTGTATGGGTAGTAGTGAAGGATGGATAAGAGTGAGTACACTCTGTGAGGGTAGTATTGAAGAATGGATAACAGTGAGTACTCTGTAGTGAAGGATGGATAACAGTGAGTATGCTGTGTAGGGGTAGTAGTGAAGGATGGATAACAGTGAGTACGCTGTGTAGAGGTAGTAGTGAAGGATGGATAACAGTGAGTACGCTGTGTAGAGGTAGTAGTGAAGGATGGATAACAGTGAGTACGCTGTGTGTAGTAGTGAAAGATGGATAACAGTAGTAAGCTGTGTAGAGGTAGTATTGAAGGATTGATAACAGTGAGTACGCTGTGTAGAGGAAGTAGTGAAGGATGGATAACAGTGAGTACACTGTGTAGAGGTAGAAACAGTGAGTACGCTGTGAAGGATGGATAACAGTGAGTACGCTGTGTAGAGGTAGTATTGAAGGATGGATAACAGTGAGTACGCTGTGTAGAGGTAGAATTGAAGGATGGATAACAGTGAGTACGCTATGTAGAGATAGTAGTGAAGGATGGATAACAGTGAGTACACTGTGTAGATGTAGTAGTCAAGGATGGATAACAGTGAGTACGCTGTGTAGAGGTAGTAGTGAAGGATGGATAACAGTGAGTACACTGTGTAGAGGTAGTAGTGAAGGATGGATAACAGTGATTACGCTGTGTAGAGGTAGTAGTGAAGGATGGATAACAGTGAGTACGCTGTGTAGAGGTAGTAGTGAAGGATGGATAACAGTGAGTGCGCTGTGCAGAGGTAGTAGTGAAGGATGGATAACAGTGAGTACACTGTGTAGAGTGAAGGATAGTAGTGAAGGATGGATAACAGTGAGTACGCTGTGTAGAGGTAGTAGTGAAGGATGGATAACAGTGAGTACACTGTGTAGAGGTAGTAGTGAAGGATGGATAACAGTGAGTACACTGTGTAGAGGTAGTAGTGAAGGATGGATAACAGTGAGTACACTGTGTAGAGGTAGTAGTGAAGGATGGATAACAGTGAGTACACTGTGTAGAGGTAGTAGTGAAGGATGGATAAGAGTGAGTACGAAGGTAGTAGTGAAGGATGGATAACAGTGAGTACGCTGTGTAGAGGTAGTATTGTATAACAGTGAAGGATGGATAACAGTGAGTACGCTGTGTAGAGGTATTAGTGAAGGATGGATAACAGTGAGTACGCTGTGTAGAGGTAGTAGTGAAGGATGGATAACAGTGAGTACGCTCTGTGTAGTGAGTATGCTGTAGTAGTGAAGGATGGATAACAGTGAGTATGCTGTGTAGGGGTAGTAGTGAAGGATGGATAACAGAGAGTATGCTGTGTAGGTGTAGTAGTACGCTGTGTAGAGGTAGTAGTGAAGGATGGATAACAGTGATGGATAACAGTGAGTACACTCTGTAAGGGTAGTATTGAAGAATGGATAACAGTGAGTACGCTGCGTAGAGGTAGTAGTGAAGGATGGATAACAGTGAGTACGCTGTGTAGAGGTAGTAGTAAGTGGATAACAGTGAAGGATGGATATAATAGTGAATGCCCTCTGTAAGGGTAGTAGTGAAGGATGGATAACAGTGAGTACACTCTGTAGAGGTTGTAGTGAAGGATGGATAACAGTGAGTACCCTCTGTAAGGGTAGTATTGAAGAATGGATAACAGTAAGTACGCTGTGTAGGGGTATTAGTGAAGGATGGATAACAGTGAGTATGCTGAGTAGGGGTAGTAGTGAAGGATGGATAACAGTGAGTACGCTGTGTAGATGTAGTAGTGAAGGATGGATAACAGTGAGTACGCTGAGTAGATGTAGTAGTGAAGGATGGATAACAGTGAGTACGCTGTGTAGATGTAGTAGTGAAGGATGGATAACAGTGAGTACGCTGTGTAGATGTAGTAGTGAAGGATGGATAACAGTGAGTACGCTGTGTAGGGGTAGTAGTGAAGGATGGATAACAGTGAGTACGTTGTGTAGGGGTATTAGTGAAGGATGGATAACAGTGAGTATGCTGTGTAGGGGTAGTAGTGAAGAATGGATAACAGTGAGTACGTTGTGTAGGGGTATTAGTGAAGGATGGATAACTATGCTTTAAGGGTAGTAGTGAAGGATGGATAACAGTGTAGTAAGGGTAGTATTGAAGAATGGATAACAGTGAGTACCTGTGTAGGGGTATTAGTGAAGGATGGATAACTGTAAGGGGTATATAAGGATGGATGTGAAGAGGTAATAGTGAAGGATGGATAACAGTGAGTACGCTGTGTAGAGGTAGTAGTGAAGGATGGATAACAGTGATACGCTGTGTAGGGGTAGTAGTGAAGGATGGATAACAGTGTGTACACTGTGTGGAGGTAGTATTGAAGAATGGATAACAGTGAGCACGCTGTGTAGGGGTAGTAGTGAAGGATGGATAACAGAGACTATGCTCTGTAGGTGTAGTAGGGAAGGATGGATAACAGTGAGTATGCTGTGTAGGGGTAGTAGTGAAGGATGGATAACAGTGAATTCCTTCTGTAAGGGTAGTAGTGAACGATGGATAACAGTGAGTACACTCTGTAGAGGTAGTAGTGAAGGATGGATAACAGTGAGTACCCTCTGTAAGGGTAGTATTGAAGAATGGATAACAGTGAGTACGCTGTGTAGGGGTATTAGTGAAGGATGGATAACAGTGAGTATGCTGTGTAGAGGTAGTACTGAAGGATGGATAACAGTGAGTACGCTGTGTAGAGGTAGTAGTGAAGGATGGATAACAGTGAGTACGCTGTGTACAGGTAGTAGTGAAGGATGGATAACAGTGAGTACGCTGTGTAGAGGTAGTAGTGAAGGATGGATAACAGTGAGTACGCTGTGTAGAGGTAGTAGTGAAGGATGGATAACAGTGAGTACGCTGTGTAGAGGTAGTAGTGAAGGATGGATAACAGTGAGTACGCTGTGTAGGGGTAGTAGTGAAGAATGGATAACAGTGAGTACAGCTGTGTAGAGGGTAGTAGTGAAGGATGGATAACAGTGAGTACGCTGTGTAGGGGTATTAGTGAAGGATGGATAACAGTGAGTATGCTGTGTAGGGGTAGTAGTGAAGGATGGATAACAGTGAGTATGCTGTATAGAGGTAGTAGTGAAGGATGGATAACAGTGAGTACGCTGTTTAGAGGTAATATTGAAGGATGGATAACAGTGAGTACGCTGTGTAGAGGAAGTAGTGAAGGATGGATAACAGTGAGTACGCTGTGTAGAGGTAGTAGTGAAGGATGGATAACAGTGAGTACGCTGTGTAGAGGTAGTAGTGAAGGATGGATAACAGTGAGTACGCTGTGTAGAGGTAGTAGTGAAGGATGGATAACAGTGAGTACACTGTGTAGAGGTAGTAGTGAAGGATGGATAACAGTGAGTACGCTGTGTAGAGGTAGTAGTGAAGGATGGATAACAGTGAGTACGCTGTGTAGAAGTAGTAGTGAAGGATGGATAACAGTGTTTACGCTGTGTAGAGGTAGTAGTGAAGGATGGATAACAGTGACTACGCTCTTTAGTGGTTATTACGAACACAGGTGATATCTTTATGAGTGTGACGCACCTGGTCGTAAATATGTCAGTAAACTTCTTAACTAGGCAGTGCAGAGACAAAGTAAAACAGTAGAGATAAATTTTTAATCTGTGCATTTCATCACCAAAACTCTGTATAAGTTTTACTATTGAATAGTAAATGAAAAATCTAAACTAATAGTATAACAGTTGTGAAGGGAGAAGAATAGTTCAGAAAAAAAAACTGTCCATCACTAAGAAATTAACATCAAATAAATTTAAATGTAAATGAGTTAAGGGGATCAGTTACCACTATGAGACCTATTGACCAAGTCTGTGTGTGCAGTGTATAAAATAATGATCCATACCACGGGCGGGATTTGAAGCCGCGGTCAGAGAGTCTCAAAACTCCAGACCGTCGCGTTAGCCACTGGGCCAGCTAGCGACGGTCTGGAATTCTGAGACACGCTGATCGGGGGTTCTATCTCCGTCAGTGGTATGGTTTGTTTGCAATCGTGTCATTACGATTTCGTGAGTCATAAAATAATGATTCCAGTAGAGTGCAGTGGAAGTAAAGTGTTCCTTGAAAAAATGTAATTTATAACCTTTGTGATAACCAGTGTAACAGCCTTGTGATAAGGTATGAGGGCAATACGAGGTTGCTCAGACAAATCTTTCATCCTGGGGTTGACTTATGTCTCAGTGTTCACTCAAAAGTTTAAGTTATCCCATATAGTGAAATGACTAGAACAGTATTTAAACAGTATTTAAACTACAGTAGACCGTCATTTAACACGGTAGTTACGTTCCTGAAAACACAGTGTTAGGTAAAACCGAGTTAAATGAACTGAATAACTTAGGGGAAAAATAGGGTTACGTTCCTGAGAGCCTAAAAAAAGCTAAACAACTTTTTTTAGGCCTCCACATCTTACAAAAATAAAAATGGAAATGTAATTGTAGTTCATTGTTATGATGTATTATGTTGTTTTTACTGCTTAAGACTACAAATGTAACAGAAATAATAGTATTTCTTACCTTAAATTGTGGGTGCTCGTGTTTGTTGATGATTGTGAAGAGAGTGTAGAGTTATGCTGTGGCCCTACTGGGCTGAGGTGGATGGTAGAGGTTCTGGTACTGAAGTTGATGGTTGTACTAGAGTGTCTAACTTTAAGTCATTCAGTCAAGTGATTCAGTAAGTCAGTAAAGTGTTTCAGTAAGTCAGTCAAGTGATTCAGGAAGTCAGTCAAGTGATTTGGTAAGTCAGTCAAGTCATTCAGTAAGTCTCAAGTCATTCAGTAAGTCAGTCAAGTCGCTCAGTACGTCAGTCAAGTGATTCAGTAAGTCAAGCAAATGATTCAGCAAGTCAGTCAAGTCGTTCAGTAAGTCAGTCAAGTGATTTAGTTAGTCAGTCAAGAGATTCAGTAAGTCAGTCATTCAGTCAGTAAATCAGTCATTCAGTCAGTAAGTCATTTAATCAGTAAGTCATTCAGTCAATAAGTCATTCAGTCATTCAGTCAGTCATTCAGTAAGTCAGCCAGTCACACAAACTTATGTTTACCTCATGATGTCTTGTCTAATACTAATGTTTCCTTCGTTAATTCTAAGACTTAATGATATGATTACTGGGTGTCATGATTGCTTGGCAGATACTAGATATAGCATTTAAAAGATCAAAACACAATTCACAATCACGAGCTTGTAGCAGGGAAGTTGGACTGGACACATATGAAGTACGAATGCTTTGATGGTGAGGTGGTGTCGAAGGGGATGTGGACGGCGGGAGGTCTCCTCAGCTGAACCACAACAAGGCGGCCGCTTGAGGAAAAGTTTTTTTTTTTCCTTCCAGCAAACTGAACAGTGTTAAATTCATCATACGACGTGTTACATAAAATTGTGCAGCAATTCTTCAATTGTGCTATACCCAAATCGTGTCAAATAAACCCGTGCTAGATGACGGTATACTGTACAATATGGCTTCACATGTGAGAAGTGTCACATACATCCATGTAGCCACGGGTAGTAAGTTTTTCCTCTTCTCTAGGAAGCTTACTTAATGAGGTAAATTAGAATTGAAGGAAATTACAAACCTGCTATCAGTACAAAATCAATAATCTGTCTATACATGAAGGAGAGAGAGAGGGGATCAGTTTTTTCTGATACTCTCTCAGGTTTATCTGTTACGACATAAGCTTGGCAGCGCTTTCCACCGTGGCAACCACACATAGGCCTCGTGTCTGTACCAACACATACTATCCACCACATATCACCCACGACATGCCATCCATCACATACCACCCACCACATACCAACAACTACACACCACCCACCACATACCACCCACAACATATCACAGAAAACATGACTGATTTGTGCAGTGTGAGAATCGGGAAATGCATCCGAATTCAGGAACTACGTGTGGCTGTAACACTTGTTAAATATTTTAAGGGGTAGTAAGTAACAGCATCAAACCACACCACGGGTGTCCGTGAACCACTGCTCACTCCTACACACCACGGGTGTCCGTGAACCACTGCTCACTCCTACACACCTCGGGTGTCCGTGAACCACTGCTCACTCCTACACACCTCAGGTGTCCGTGAACCACTGCTCACTCCTACACGCCTCGTGTGTCCGTGAACCACTGCTCACTCCTACACACCTCGTGTGTCCGTGAACCACTGCTCACTCCTACAAACATCAACCTCACAGCCGTGCTCTTCTGGCTCCCTTTCTCTTTTTCTCTCACAGAGCAGATTAAAGTGGAAATAAGGTTTCGTGGTACCAAGATTGCAAGTAGGATACAGACAGGATGGCATGAAGGAATATATTCTTGCGGAACATGTGGGATTATCCTTGGTAAAAAAGATCTAGAATCAAATGCAACCTATATTTTTTGTCAAAACATCATGTCTCTTGTGCAGGAATAAACATTGCTCCTGAAAATGACATACTAAAAGCGAGGTATTTCTGGATCTGCAATAAGAATATGGGGCTCTTGACAGGACTCAGGAAAGTACTAAGGTGGGTACTAAATAATGTACAGGAAAACCAGAGGCTCTCTTTGATAGTCTACCAAAGATATATAGAACATGGGAAGCAGGGCAAGTGGCGACCCCCACTGTTCCTGAATATTAGAGAGGAGCAAAATTTTACATAACTCGGAAAAAGAGACCCACTGCAAAGAGTACATGTAACTAGAACATCACTCAGCTTAGCCCCCAGCCATTGTACTGATTCAGACTCGGCTAAAGACTTTGCCATGACAAAGCTAATTTAACAGCTGCCCTTACGAGAAACCACAACCACCATTTCAGATTTAGCAGAGGAAAATTCTTCTGGAGAGTGTTGGTCTAGTTCTTGAAATAGTTGGTGGTGGTGATTCTGGCAAGTCTACTGAGGATAGTAGTGCAGTTCCAGAAACTGTTCAAATTGAGAATTCATCTCACACAAATTCTGGTAGGAAAAACAAAATAGGGTGAATTTCATGTTTGTGGTAACTGTAAGCATGGAATATCTGGGAAAAACAACTGGACGAACAACTTTGAGCACCCAAAACAATGTCGCGCTCTCCTGTCCAGAGGAATGTGTTCTTCTAGCTTCGGTAAACTCTTCCACCCGGAAATATGCCATACATCAGTCCTTTGAAAACAATGCTACAACATAAACTACACTGTACACAATATAAAAAGACTAAGAGGTACACCCCCAAAAATCTAGACAAAGAAATTTACAACTATCCCCACCTTAGAGCCTTGTTGGACTGGAGGCACAGCAGGTGGCCTTCCTTCCAAAACCACAAATACTAATGCCAACAAAAACAAAATAAACCCCCCATAAAAAAATACGACTCCACTTGTATTTGCGAATATACAGGGCCTTAAGCCATCTACGAAAAAAAAATACCTTTCATCAGTGGGCTCCTAGTGGAATCAAATGCAATGTTTGCAGCCTTCACAGAGACCCACATAAAACACCACTTTTACGACGAAATATGATTAACAAGGTGCAATTTATGTAGGTGCGACGGAAAAAACAGGCAACACGGAGGGAAGGGGGACGCTTGAATGTCAGAGTCGCCCATATACAGAGAGTTACTGAACACCAAAAATGATGTAGTTGAAGCTTTAACAGTAAAGATCGAGAACCAAAGCTTAGTCATTGTGGCCGTATCTAAACCACCAGCTGCAATTTCCCAACAGTTCAAGAAGCATTTACTGAAAATTGCTTACTGTCTGGAAAAAAACTTCCAACCCCAATCATCTTGCTGCTCGGTGATTTCATTTTAAAACATGCAGAATGGAAGAATGTAGCAAAAAATTTTATAGCTGAGATAATCCCTGGAAGAAACCTAGATGAAAAGTCATGTACATGAGTTGCAGAATCTCTGCAATAAATACAAGCTAAACCCTCAGTGGAGAAAACAAGACTGGAAAAGGCACTTGATCTTATTTCAAGATGACCTGGTAAAAAACATAACGTTATAAAAAAACTAATTCGGATCATAGTCTAATCGAAGTCCAGACTTATATAGACAGGGATCATGATCAGCAAAATACTTACAATTATGAGAGACTATTTACCAAACTCAGCTTCAAAAACAAGTACATCAACTGTGATCGGATAAATCATGTCATAAATGAAATATGTTTGGAAGATATCTTAAATAACATGGATCTAAACCACTGCCCTGAAAGGATAAAATTTCTGACAACTGAAGTATGTTCAAGGCATATTCTCTTGAGAAAAAAAAATGAAGAGAAGTAAACTGGTGAGAGACACTTCCTCTGTAAACAGAAAACGACGAATTACTTAGATTCGCGTGGTGGTTATATTATCTGATATACAGAATGAAGCACAGACTAGGTATTACCTGGAGTTTACCTGGAAAGAGTTTAGGGGGTCAACGCCCCCGCGGCCCGGTGTGTGACTAGGCCTCCTGGTGGATCAGAACCTGATCAAACAGGCTGTTACTGCTGGCTGCACGCAATCCAATGTACGAGCCACAGCCCGGCTGGTCGTACCGACTTTAGGTGTTTGTCCAGTGCCTGCTTGAAGACAGCCAGGGGTCTATTGGTAATCCCCCTTATGTATGCTGGGAGGCATTCTCTGCTCAGACGTTGTGCTGAGCGGTTGTCAACTGATTTTCCTCAGTCCCGACACCTGGTGGAGGAGTTTTTGCAACATCAACAACAATGGCGACTGCGTTTCGGCGGCGTGTTAATACTGTTTGTAATCAACTAACACAGGGATCTATCACCAGCGAATCAATGAATGTGTTAATGCCAGTAATCATTCGTGATACATATGGCATTCAACGTGAATCCTTGTGTGGCGTCGCCTTGAATGGAACTACACGGATCTTCGTCAAGTTTTGTGACACTCAGATGTACGAGAAGATTGTGACCCAGTACCAGGATATAAGTAAGCAAGTCACCCCAACAGTTTCTGCCCAGTTGCATGACGTTTCACGGTGGTTGCGTGTGCGAAACGTGCCCTTTGAGGCCAATGAAGTTGATATACGTGACGTTTTTGAGCGTTATGGGAAGATCCACCTGGTCACAATAGTTAAGTATTCTGACAGCCACTATGCTGGACTTCAGGAGGGGTCATTTACATTGAAAATGTCCATGCGTCAGCCGATTCCTTCGTACGTGCACCTGGAGGATTTTCGCACCCAGGTGTACGTTACGTATCCTGGACAGAGAAGAACTTGTCGCCTCTGCGGCGCTTTGGATCATATAGCAGCTCAATGTGTTCAGCGCCAGCCGCCCTCGGGGCGTGGTCGTCGTCCTGACGGTGAGGTACCCCGTCAGGCTCTGGAAGAAGAGGTTGTCGAGGACTCGCCGCGTCTGACATCATGGAGTGCTGAGGTTGATCGGGCATTGCTACTAGAGTCATCTTGTGTGACTCTACCTGGGACTGCCTCCCTTGACGAGGTGGAACATGTGAGCAGTGAAATCCCTCTAGCAAGAGAGGCAGGTGATATGGAGGCCGACATTGTATCTGCGTTGAGTGACATATTAGCATCGCATGAGTCTGATTCTGTGCCGTGTGTGCCTTTGTTGAAGGTTTCTGATGAGGTGAGATTACTTGTGGATGAGGCTGATCAGATAGCTGAAGTGCGAGATTTGGAGAGTTCGAGGGTTCATACTGTTGAGGCTGAAATTCACAAGGAGTACACTCCAAGTACTGACATGTCTGAAGATGCTGTTTCTAAGAAGCGTGCGGCTACCCCGTCCGACTCCGATGATTTCTTGACCCCTGGACAACGTTCAGGGAAGAAGACGTGGTCGGAAATCACGGGTGGGGGGAGGTCGCGCGAGTCCAGGACAGCATGTAATATCACAGGGATTGCCAAAGATGCGGGAAGTGCCTTGGGTGCTTGCCGACGCAAAGAGTGGTGACGTGTACTTAGCTCTGTGAAGACCTGTTTGTGTGCTCTCTGTGAATCTGAACCAGGATGCCCTCTCTTGAGCAACTTTACCAGCAGCTGAGAGAAGAGCTCAGAGTTGCTAAGATGGAGATATGGCGATTAACGGAGGAGAACAAGAGGATTCGTAGTAATCCTCCTGTTGTGAGTCCCCAGGTTAAGAGGGGAGCTTGGTCAGTGGCCGGGCAACATGGAACCAAGCTGAAGATCAAGAAAACGGTTGGAGAGGCAGAAACAACGAGAAACCAGAAGACTACTGTGGAAACTTCCAACCCATTCTCGGTGCTGCCTGACGAATGTGAGTGTTCTACTGGGAATGCCACAACGAACACCAAAGAAGCATTGGCAGACGTGAGTGAGACATCCCTAGAAACCCCAACAAAGACCATCGAGAACGTCTTGACGAATTCTACAAGTGGTGTAATGCTACCTGGCGAATGTGAGTCGACTACTCGGAGCATCACGACGGACGACGCCAAGGAAGGTAAAAACATTGTTGTTGTTGGGGATAGCCAGATTAGGTACATGGATAGGGCATTCTGCTTGAAGGATAGGAGTAGGAGGCAGAGAGTGTGTTTTCCTGGGGCTGGGATGAAGGATATTGTTAGCCGTCTGGATGACATCATGAGAGGTAATGGGAGCAATCCTATTATCTGTCTCAGTGCTGGAGGCAACGATGTTGGCAGACGTAGGAGTGAGGACCTGATTAACAGGTATAGGTCAGCAATAAAGATAATTAGGAGGAAGGGTGGGAAACCTGTCATATGTGGCATTTTGCCAAGGAGAGGAGTTGGAAATGAATGGTTGTCCAGAGCAATTGGTGTCAATTGCTGGCAGGACAAATACTGTAAGGAAAATGCTGTAACATTCATTGACAACTGGGACCTCTTCTATGGCAGAAATGACATGTATGCCAGGGATGGGGTTCACTTATCTAGGTGTGGGGTGGGAGCACTGGCCAACGCAGTGGAGGGAGCTGTTAGGTCTTTAAACTAGGAATAGTTAGTGGTATGGGTTTTTGCGGGAAAACTGTGAAGTCTCAGGGTAGAAACATGAGTACTAGGAGAACTAGTAATAGGCAAAATGAGGTGGATATTGGAAAGCCAGTGGCACTAATTGACAAGGACAGTAATAGGTTTAGTGGAATAACAGAAAGGAGCAGGAAGGGTAAAGAGAGAGGAGGGTCTTTAAGTATTTATTACACAAATAGTCACAGTGCTAGGAATAAGATGTGTAGACAGCCTGTACTGTCTGCACAGACAGCCCATGCTGTCTGCCAGCTTAGTTCATATTTCGCGCTATGCTGGTGCTGCCATCTATAGGCCTTGCCACTTCAGTATGCCCAGACTTGCCTCGCTCTCACTCACACAGCGGCCTGGCATCAAGACACAAGGCCTCCCAGCTCTCTCTCGTGGGCATGGCCCTCCCGGGCCATGGGCACAAACACACAAGCCTGTGTAACCCACCACGACATTAACAATAAACAAAGAAGCCTCCGAAGACGTATCATTAACTTCCCGCTACCAGAATACCAAAACAAGCCCGTTATAATGGTACCAGCGGTGCTCGCAGCAGTTGTGTTTGCCTGGAGAGAGGGAGGAAGAGGTATGAAGTCATCTTCACTTCATCACCCTACACAAGAAGCATCCGTCTCTCAACGAGTTATCCTGATGTCGTGTCTGCACGTTTGAGCATCCAGACACAGGTACAAGCAGGATCCAGCCAAAATTTGCCGAAATTCTCCGAGAATTAAGTGGCGTCCCAGTGACCCCACGCTGTTTCTCAAGTCACGTGTTCAGCGTCACTTGTATGTTGCTGTTGTTGTTCAGCTCAGCACAGCTGTTTCAGCGAGCCAGAGGTGAGTCTTGTGGTGATTTCTGCATCCAGTGTGTTCCCCTGTGTTTGTGGGTGGGAGGAGGATAGACTGCCAGATGCTCGCCCTGCCATACACTCACCCACGCTCCTCGCCACCACACTACCATACACCACTCACCACTGCCCACTCCCTCTGCTGTGTTCTCTGCTGTTTTTCGTGTGATTCGTCGCCAGTGCTGTGTATCCGAGTGCCCAAGGCCACTCGAAGCTGCGTGGATCACCATGCCACGTAGATCACGACACCACGTGGATCGACACCACGGTGGGTGTGGGCGATGTCACGTGGATCTACCAGCCACGTGAGTTACCAGATGTCCCAAGGCCACATGCTGTGGTCTGCTGCCCGCATCACATTGACGTCACCCACGATGCTGCCCGACTTCATGACGTCACCTCGAGATGTCTGCTGACGTCACCTCACGATGTCTGCCTGACGTCACCTCACGATGTCTGCTGACGTCACTTCGAGATGTCTGCTGACGTCACCTCGAGATGTCTGCTGACGTCACCTCGAGATGTCTGCTGACGTCACCTCACGATGTCTGCCTGACGTCACCTCGAGATGTCTGCTGACGTCACCTCGAGATGTCTGCTGACGTCACAGTGCTGCTGACGTCACCTCGCGACATCACGCCTGACATCACATGATGTCACCATCGAGTGTTCTAGTAATTATTTTAGTATTGTCGAGAAGATTGAGAGAAAATATATGTCGTGTGTTAATTAATTCCTCTTAGTCAGTGTTCTCACATTTTAGTATATGTCTTAGTGTCAGTTTTGTGCACAGAAAAGCATCTTTTGCTAGTTTAAGCCATGTTGTACCGTATGTACAGCGGTGTGTTTGTAAGTTTCCGTGTGTCCAGTGAGGTCTGTGGTCAGACCCTTGAGTTGCACCTCTGTGCTAAGTCACCCGTGTGACCAGTGTGTTTGACAGCTGATTACTCAGCCCTGAGCGTACGAGCCCTCTTGTACAGAAAGCTTTTATACTCGTCGCTCGTGATGTTCTGCAGAATCGTACCTGCTACGATTCCCATCGAGATTTGTTTCACTTCACCTCCAGACCGTCAGAGTGCAGTTATATGTAGAGAAACAAGTCTGGGGACGCTTAGGCTAACCTCTGCTATAACTCCAACTGTCGAGAGATGATACTCGTCAAGCCGCAGCCAGGCCTGTTGGCAGGCGCTGTGTCAGCCTCGTGTCACAAGCTTCAGTGAGCAGCCTGCACAAAGATGATGCCACTTCGACTGCTAGCTCTCTCACTGCAGTCTGGTGTATGATGTTACGACTCCCAGATGTTTCGCCCAGTCGTCTCTGCCACGACTCGCTCCACAACTCGCTCCACGCTCGCCGGCAGTGACAGCCCAGTGACAGTACCAGTCGAGAAGTGTCCTGAGTCGCTTGCCAGAAGTCCTGCCCAGTTGCCGAGTTTTGTCGACGCCTCACTCGAGGGCACCAGCATGTCGTGTCCCAGGTTGAGTGAAAACCTGCAGCGACTCCTACGATGTCTGCTTCACCATTCCAGAGGAGACCGTACCCTGTTACGTCACAGCTCAGCCGCAGTGATGTCTCCCGTGTTGCAGTACCTGTCCAGACGCAGGAAGGCGTGCAGTGATGCCCATCGTCGCTCACTGCCTATGACCACGATGTTTAGCACACCCCACATGTTTTTTTCTTCCCTCCCTGTAGGAAGTTTTTTTTTCCATGTCCATATGTATATATATGTTTTTATTTTGTGTTCTGTGCCCTGTTCCTACGAGAGAGAGACCGAGTTTCTTTTACCACCAGTATTGCCGAGTCAGGAGGATGCGCGGTAGGTGGCCGAGCATATGTAGACAGCCTGTACTGTCTGCACAGACAGCCCATGCTGTCTGCCAGCTTAGTTCATATTTCGTGCTATGCTGGTGCTGCCATCTATAGGCCTTGCCACTTCAGTATGCCCAGACTTGCCTCGCTCTCATTCACACAGCGGCCTGGCATCAAGACACAAGGCCTCCCAGCTCTATCTCGTGGGCATGGCCCTCCCGGGCCATGGGCACAACACACAAGCCTGTGTACCCACAACGACTTAACAATAAAGTAAGAAGCCTCCGAAGAAGTATATCATTTACTATCCGCTTACAGCCTACCAAACAAGCCCGTTAGATGGACGAGTTGAGACTAGTTGCTAGTGCAGGTAACATAGATGTATTTGCCATTACTGAGACGTGGTTTAATTTAAAAAGTCGGGACATGCCTTCAGAATGTCACATTCAGGGTTTTAAATTGTTCCAAGTAGATAGAAGTATCGGGAAGGGGGGTGGGGTGGCATTGTATGTCCGAGATCGCTTGAACTGTTGTATAAAAAAGGGTATTAAGTCTGAAGTAACACATACAGAGTCTGTTTGGATAGAATTTTCAGAGGGGCATGAAAAATTAATTTTAGGTGTGATATACCGTCCCCCAAATTTAGATAGGGACCAGGGGAGACTACTATGGGAGGAAATTGTTAGGGCCACTATGCACGATAATGTAGTAATTCTAGGAGACTTTAACTTTAGTCATATTGATTGGAATTTCTTGACTGGGAATTTAGAATCATACGACTTCTTAGAAGTAGTTCAGGATTGTTTTCTGAAGCAGTTTGTGACAGAACCTACAAGGGGTAATAATCTGCTTGACTTAGTTCTGGCAAACAATGAATCCCTTGTTAATAATTTAGAAGTTTCAGAGGAACTGGGTGCTAGAGACCACAAATCAATTACATTTAGAATTGAATGGAAGTATGATAGTAGGGATAACTCAGTAACAGTCCCAGATTTTCGCTTAGCAGATTACAATGGGCTTAGAGAACACTTATCATCTGTTGACTGGGGTAACGAAGAGAGCTATCAATATGACAGTTTTCTGAACACAATACATGCTGCTCAAAGAACGTTTATCCCTTAAAAAGAAATTAGATCAAATAGAAATGACCCAAAATGGATGAATAATATTTCTGAAATATCTACTAGGGCATAAGAAAGGAATTTATAGGCGTATCAAAAGAGGCGAGGGTCATCTTATGAATCAGTATATTGACATTAAGAGGGACATTAAAAAGGGGATAAGAAAAGCTAAAAGGGACTATGAAATTAAAGTTGCTAGGGATTCTAAAACTAACCCAAAAAGTTTTTTCCAGGTATATAGAACAAAAGTCAGAGATAAGATAGGTCCCCTTAAAAATAACTATGGGCATCTTACTGACAAAGAGAATGAAATGTGCTCGATTTTAAATAATTATTTTCTCTCGGTTTTTACACAGGAAGACACTAATAATATTCCGGTAATCAATTTTTATAGTGGGCCAGAAGAAGATAAATTATGTAACATCACAGTCACTAGTGAAATAGTTGTGAAGCAGATAGACCGACTGAAGCAAAATAAGTCACCGGGTCCTGATGAGGTTTTTTCAAGGGTTCTAAAGGAATGCAAAATGGAAGTCTGTGAACCATTAACTAATATTTTTAATTTATCTCTTCAAACAGGTGTAGTGTCTGATATGTGGAAGATGGCTAATGTAATTCCTATTTTTAAAACAGGGGACAAGTCGTTACCGTCAAATTACCGCCCAATAAGCCTGACCTCAATTGTAGGCAAATTACTAGAGTCAATTATAGCTCAAATTATAAGAAGCCATCTCGATAAGCATAGCTTGATTAATGATACTCAGCATGGATTCACAAGAGGCCGGTCTTGTCTAACTAATTTATTAACTTTCTTCAGTAAAGCTTTTGATGCTGTTGACCACGATAAAGAATTTGATATTATTTACTTAGATTTTAGTAAGGCATTTGATAGAGTTCCGCACCAAAGACTGTTGAAGAAAGTAGCAGCTCATGGCATTGGGGGAAGGGTGCTCTCGTGGATCGAATCATGGCTCACAGACAGGAAGCAGAGAGTGTCCATAAATGGGGTTAAATCCGAGTGGGGATCAGTAACAAGTGGTGTTCCACAGGGATCAGTCTTGGGCCCGTTGTTGTTTATAATATATATCAATGATCTTGATGAGGGAATTACTAGTGATATGAGCAAATTCGCCGATGACACGAAGATAGGTAGGATAATTGATTCAAACGTAGATGTTAAGGAACTTCAGGAGGATTTAGACAAACTCTACTCTTGGTCAGAAAAGTGGCAGATGCAGTTCAATGTAGATAAATGCAAGGTTCTGAAGCTCGGGAGTGTCCATAACCCTAGCACTTATAATTTAAATAATGTAGAACTTAGCCATACAGATTGCGAAAAGGACTTGGGGGTTATGGTAAGCAGCAACCTTAAACCAAGACAGCAGTGCCTAAGCGTACGTAATAAGGCAAATAGATTACTGGGATTTATATCAAGAAGTGTAAGCAACAGAAGTCCAGAGGTCATACTGCAGCTTTATACATCATTAGTCAGGCCTCACCTAGATTATGCAGCTCAATTCTGGTCTCCTTATTACAGAATGGACATAAATTCGTTAGAAAACATTCAGCGTAGGATGGCTAAATTAATACATAGCATTAGAAATCTTCCTTATGAAGAAAGATTGAAGACTCTTAAGTTACATTCACTTGTTAGACGAAGAATGAGGGGAGACCTGATCGAAGTGTATAAGTGGAAGATAGGTATTAATAAAGGGGATATTAATAAGGTCTTGAGGATGTCTCTCCAAGAGAGAACCCGCAGTAATGGATTTAAATTAGATAAGTTTAGATTTAGAAAGGACATAAGAACATAAGAACATAAGAAAGGAGGAACACTGCAGCAGGCCTGTTGGCCCATACTAGGCAGGTCCTTTACAATTCATCCCACTAACAAACATTTGACCAACCCAATTTTCAATGCTACCCAAGAAATAAGCTCTGATGTGCAAGTCCCACTCAAATCCAACCCCTCCCACTCATGTACTTATCCAACCTAAATTTGAAACTACCCAACTAGGTAGACTGTTCCACTCATCAACTACCCTATTTCCAAACCAATACTTTCCTATGTCCTTTCTAAATCTAAACTTATCTAATTTAAATCCATTACTGCGGGTTCTCTCTTGGAGAGACATCCTCAAGACCTTGTTAATATCCCCTTTATTAATACCTATCTTCCACTTATACACTTCGATAAGGTCTCCCCTCATTCTTCGTCTAACAAGTGAATGTAACTTAAGAGTCTTCAATCTTTCTTCATAAGTAAGATTTCTAATGCTATGTATTAATTTAGTCATCCTACGCTGAATGTTTTCTAACGAATTTATGTCCATTCTGTAATATGGAGACCAGAATTGAGCTGCATAATCTAGGTGAGGCCTTACTAATGATGTATAAAGCTGCAGTATGACCTCTGGACTTCTGTTGCTTACACTTCTTGATATAAATCCCAGTAATCTATTTGCCTTATTACGTACGCTTAGGCATTGCTGTCTTGGTTTAAGGTTGCTGCTTACCATAACCCCCAAGTCCTTTTCGCAATCTGTATGGTTAAGTTCTACATTATTTAACTTATAAGTGCTAGGGTTATGGACACTCCCGAGCTTCAGAACCTTGCATTTATCTACATTGAACTGCATCTGCCACTTTTCTGACCAAGAGTAGAGTTTGTCTAAATCCTCCTGAAGTTCCCTAACATCTACGTTTGAATCAATTATCCTACCTATCTTCGTGTCATCGGCGAATTTGCTCATATCACTAGTAATTCCTTCATCAAGATCATTGATATATATTATAAACAACAACGGGCCCAAGACTGATCCTTGTGGAACGCCACTTGTTACTGATCCCCACTCGGATTTAACCCCATTTTTGGACACTCTTTGCTTCCTGTCTGTGAGCCATGATTCGATCCACGAGAGCACCCTTCCCCCAATGCCATGAGCTGCTACTTTCTTCAACAGTCTTTGGTGTGGATCTCTATCAAATGCCTTACTAAAATCTAAGTAAATAATATCAAATTCTTTATCGTGGTCAACAGCCTCAAAAGCTTTAGTGAAGAAAGTTAATAAATTAGTTAGACAAGACCGGCCTCTAGTGAATCCATGCTGAGTATCATTAATCAAGCTATGCTTATGGAGATGGCTTCTTATAATCTCAGCTATAATTGACTCTAGTAATTTGCCTACAATTGAGGTCAGGCTTATTGGGCGGTAATTTGACGGTAACGACTTGTCCCCTGTTTTAAAAATAGGAATTACATTAGCCATCTTCCACATATCAGACACTGCACCTGTTTGAAGAGATAAATTAAAAATATTAGTTAATGGTTCACAGACTTCCATTTTGCATTCCTTTAGAACCCTTGAAAAAACCTCATCAGGACCCGGTGACTTATTTTGCTTCAGTCTGTCTATCTGCTTCACAACCATTTCACTAGTGACTGTGATGTTACATAATTTATCTTCTTCTGATCCACTATAAAAATTAATTACCGGAATATTATTAGTGTCTTCCTGTGTAAAAACCGAGAGAAAATAATTATTTAAAATCGAGCACATTTCATTCTCTTTGTCAGTAAGATGCCCATAGTTATTTTTAAGGGGACCTATCTTATCTCTGACTTTTGTTCTATATACCTGGAAAAAACTTTTTGGGTTAGTTTTAGAATCCCTAGCAACTTTAATTTCATAGTCCCTTTTAGCTTTTCTTATCCCCTTTTTAATGTCCCTCTTAATGTCAATATACTGATTCATAAGATGACCCTCGCCTGTTTTGATACGCCTATAAATTCCTTTCTTATGCCCTAGTAGATATTTCAGCCTATTATTCATCCATTTTGGGTCATTTCTATTTGATCTAATTTCCTTATAAGGGATAAACGTTCTTTGAGCAGCATGTATTGTGTTCAGAAAACTGTCATATTGATAGCTCTCTTCGTTACCCCAGTCAACAGATGATAAGTGTTATCTAAGCCCATCGTAATCTGCTAAGCGAAAATCTGGGACTGTTACTGAGTTATCCCTACTATCATACTTCCATTCAATTCTAAATGTAATTGATTTGTGGTCGCTAGCACCCAGTTCCTCTGAGACTTCTAAATTATTAACAAGGGATTCATTGTTTGCCAGAACTAAGTCAAGCAGGTTATTACCCCTTGTAGGTTCTGTCACAAACTGCTTCAAAAAACAATCCTGAACTACTTCTAAGAAATCGTATGATTCTAAATTCCCAGTCAAGAAATTCCAATCAATATGACTAAAGTTAAAGTCTCCTAGAATTACTACATTATCGTGCCTTGTGGCCCTAACAATTTCCTCCCATAGTAGTCTCCCCTGGTCCCTATCTAAATTTGGGGGACGGTATATCACACCTAAAATTAATTTTTCATGCCCCTCTGAAAATTCTATCCAAACAGACTCTGTATGTGTTACTTCAGACTTAATACCCGTTTTTATGCAACAGTTCAAGCGATCTCGGACATACAATGCCACCCCACCCCCCTTCCCGATACTTCTATCTACTTGGAACAATTTAAAACCCTGAATGTGACATTCTGCCGGCATGTCCCGACTTTTTGAATTAAACCACGTCTCAGTAATGGCAAATACATCTATGTTACCTGCACTAGCAACTAGTCTCAACTCGTCCATCTTATTCCTAGCACTGCGACTATTTGTGTAATAAATATTTAATGACCCTCCTATCTCTTTACCCTTCCTGCTCCTTTCTGTTATTCCACTAAACCTATTACTGTCGTTGTCAATTAGTGCCACTGGCTTTCCAATATCCACCTCATTTTGCCTATTACTAGTTCTCCTAGTACTCATGTTACTACCCTGCGACTTCACAGTTTTCCCGCCAAAACTCATACCACTAACTATTCCTAGTTTAAAGACCTAACAGCTCCCTCCACTGCGTTGGCCAGTGCTCCCACCCCACACCTAGACAAGTGAACCCCATCCCTGGCATACATGTCATTTCTGCCATAGAAGAGGTCCCAGTTGTCAATGAATGTTACCGCATTTTCCTTACAGTATTTGTCCAGCCAGCAATTGACACCAATTGCTCTGGACAACCATTCATTTCCAACTCCTCTCCTTGGCAAAATGCCACATATGACAGGTTTCCCACCCTTCTTCCTAATTATCTCTATTGCTGACCTATACCTGCTAATCAGGTCCTCACTCCTACGTCTGCCAACTTCGTTGCCTCCAGCACTGAGACAGATAATAGGATTGCTCCCATTACCTCTCATGATGTCATCCAGACGGCTAACAATATCCTTCATCCCAGCCCCAGGAAAACACACTCTCTGCCTCCTACTCCTATCCTTCAAACAGAATGCCCTATCCATGTACCTAATCTGGCTATCCCCAACAACAACAATGTTTTTACCTTCCTTGGCGTCGTCCGTAGTGATGCTCCGAGTAGTCGACTCACATTCGCCAGGTAGCATTACACCACTTGTAGAATTCGTCATGACGTTCTCGATGGTCTTCGTTGGGGTTTCTAGGGATGTCTCACTCACGTCTGCCAATGCTTCCTTGGTGCTCGTTGTGGCATTCCCAGTAGAACACTCACATTCGTCAGGTAGCACCGAGAATGAGTTGGAAGTTTCCACGGCAGTCTTCTGGTTTCTCGTTGTTTCTGCGTCTCCAACCGTTTTCTTAATCTTCAGCTTGGTTCCATGTTGCCCGGCCAATGACCAAGCTCCCCTCTTAACCTGGGGACTCACAACAGGAGGATTACTACGAATCCTCTTGTTCTCCTCCGTTAATCGCCGTATCTCCAGTTTAGCAACTCTGAGTTCTTCTCTCAGCTGTTGGTAAAACTGCTCAAGAGAGGGCATCCTGGTTCAGATTCACAGAGAGCACACAAACAGGTCTTCACAGAGCTAAGTACACGTCACCACTGACTAAGTTCACGTTTGGAAATAGGGTAGTTGATGAGTGGAACATTCTACCTAGTTGGGGTATTGAGGCTAGGACTTTGGGTAGTTTCAGATTTAGGTTGGATAAGTACATGAGTGGGAGGGGTTGGATTTGAGTGGGACGTTCACATCA
Source organism: Cherax quadricarinatus (assembly GCF_038502225.1). Classification (NCBI taxonomy): domain Eukaryota; kingdom Metazoa; phylum Arthropoda; class Malacostraca; order Decapoda; family Parastacidae; genus Cherax; species Cherax quadricarinatus. The sequence goes on from NC_091386.1 coordinate 8,883,180, forward strand.
GAGCTTATTTCTTGGGTGGCTTTGAAAATTGGGTTGGGCAAATGTTTTGTTAGTGGGATGAATTGTAAAGGACCTGCCTAGTATGGGCCAACAGGCCTGCTGCAGTGTTCCTCCTTTCTTATGTTCTTATGTTCTTATGAGTGGTAGCCCCTAGAGGAAAGCCGCCTTTAAAACAGTTAGGTTTGTAACTATTAATGTTAATGGTTTGAAATCTGTCAGAAAGTGTGTGCAAGTGCATGAGTGGTTGAATCATTTTGCAGTAGATGTGTGTTTTTTGCAAGAACATAACCATAAGGTAGGAAGTTTGTTTGAGATGGATAGTTATAACATTTATGTGACTCACTCCAGACGTCTGAAAGGTGGAGTAACTGTGTTGATAAAAGCGACCAGCCCGTTTGTGATGAGACATTGGAAGGAAGGGGGGGAGGGTCTCGTGGTGCGAGTTGTGGGGGTTTGGGGTAGTAGAAGGGTTGGTTTTGTAGGGGTATATGGGCCCTGAACATGATGTTAATATTAAAAATACTTTTGTTAGAGATGTCTTAGTGTATTATTTGAGGTCCCTGCCGGAAATTACAGTGGCCGGTGGTGATTGGAACTGTGTGGTGCGCCGTAAAAACGTTGAACCGAGGGGGGCGGGTTTCTGTTTGTTATTTTAGGTGACTTGTTGTCTGGGCTGGGGTTGGTAGATGTACGCGGAGGACCTGACTTAGGGATTGAGCTTACTATTGCGCGTAGGGGTTATGCGGCATGTTTAGATAAGGTGTATGTGTCTCGGCGGGTGGTCATAATCAATGTGCGTGTGTTGAATGTCTTTTTCTCCGACCATAAGAACATAAGAAAGGAGGAACACTGCAGCAGGCCTGTTGGCCCATACTAGGCAGGTCCTTTACAATTCATCCCACTAACAAAACATTTGCCCAACCCAATTTTCTATGCTACCCAAGAAATAAGCTCTGATGTGCAAGTCCCACTCAAATCCAACCCCTCCCACTCATGTACTTATCCAACCTAAATTTAAAACTACCCAAAGTCCTAGCCTCAATCACCCAACTAGGTAGACTGTTCCACTCATCAACTACCCTATTTCAAAATTAATATTTTCCTATGTCCTTTCTAAATCTAAACTTATCTAATTGAAATCCATTACTGCGGGTTCTCTCTTGGAGAGATATCCTCAAGACCTTATTAATATCCCCTTTATTAATACCTCTCTTCCACTTATACACTTCGATCAGGTCTCCCCTCATTCTTCGTCTAACAAGTGAATGTAATTTAAGAGTCTTCAATCTTTCTTCATAAGGAAGATTTCTAATGCTATGTATTAATTTAGTCATCCTACGCTGAATGTTTTCTAACGAATTTATGTCCATTCTGTAATATGGAGACCAGAACTGAGCTGCATAATCTAGGTGAGGCCTTACTAATGATGTATAAAGCTGCAGTATGACCTCTGGACTTCTTTTGCTTACACTTCTTGATATAAATCCCAGTAATCTATTTGCCTTATTACGTATGCTTAGGCATTGCTGTCTTGTAGATGAATGGTTCAGAGAACCGACATGTTGATAAATTAGACACATGTGCAACTCTTGGGTATCTTTATTGAGGAAACGTTTCGCCACACAGTGGCTTCATCAGTCCATACAAAGGAGAATCTTGAAGAGCAGGAGGAGAATGAGGTAATCAGTCCCTCAACCTTGAGTCGATGTGGTCAGTCCATCAATCTTGAATAGAATACGGCATACGTGCTGAGAAGGAGCTTATAAACCGTTGGCAGGAGAGGTGAAGCAGTCATAGGTCGTGTAACATTTGTTCAATGTTGAAGTAGGTCGTGCCCAAGAATTAGGCAAGCGAAGAATTCCCAAGTATTAAGATCCCAAGAAGTTGCAGTGTCTGACAGGTTTGTAGATGAATGGTTCAGAGAACCGACATGTTGATAAATTAGACACATGTGCAACTCTTGGGTATCTTTATTGAGGAAACGTTTCGCCACACAGTGGCTTCATCAGTCCATATAAAGGAGAATCTTGAAGAGCAGGAGGAGAATGAGGTAATCAGTCCCTCAACCTTGAGTCGATGTGGTCAGTCCATCAATCTTGAATAGAATACGGCATACGTGCTGAGAAGGAGCTTATAAACCGTTGGCAGGAGAGGTGAAGCAGTCATAGGTCGTGTAACATTTGTTCAATGTTGAAGTAGGTCGTGCCCAAGAATTAGGCAAGCGAAGAATTCCCAAGTATTAAGATCCCAAGAAGTTGCAGTGTCTGACAGGTTTGTAGATGAATGGTTCAGAGAACCGACATGTTGATAAATTAGACACATGTGCAACTCTTGGGTATCTTTATTGAGGAAACGTTTCGCCACACAGTGGCTTCATCAGTCCATACAAAGGAGAATCTTGAAGAGCAGGAGGAGAATGAGGTAATCAGTCCCTCAACCTTGAGTCGATGTGGTCAGTCCATCAATCTTGAATAGAATACGGCATACGTGCTGAGAAGGAGCTTATAAACCGTTGGCAGGAGAGGTGAAGCAGTCATAGGTCGTGTAACATTTGTTCAATGTTGAAGATTGATGGACTGACCACATCGACTCAAGGTTGAGGGACTGATTACCTCATTCTCCTCCTGCTCTTCAAGATTCTCCTTTGTATGGACTGATGAAGCCACTGTGTGGCGAAACGTTTCCTCAATAAAGATACCCAAGAGTTGCACATGTGTCTAATTTATCAACATGTCGGTTCTCTGAACCATTCATCTACAAACCTGTCAGACACTGCAACTTCTTGGGATCTTAATACTTGGGAATTCTTCGCTTGCCTAATTCTTGGGCACGACCTACTTCAACATTGAACAAATGTTACACGACCTATGACTGCTTCACCTCTCCTGCCAACGGTTTATAAGCTCCTTCTCAGCACGTATGCCGTATTCTATTCAAGATTGATGGACTGACCACATCGACTCAAGGTTGAGGGACTGATTACCTCATTCTCCTCCTGCTCTTCAAGATTCTCCTTTGTATGGACTGATGAAGCGACTGTGTGGCGAAACGTTTCCTCAATAAAGATACCCAAGAGTTGCACATGTGTCTAATTTATCATTGCTGTCTTGATTTAAGGTTGCTGCTCACCATAACCCCCAAGTCCTTTTCGCAATCTGTGTGGCTAAGTTCTACATCATTTAACTCATAAGTGCTGGGGTTATGGACACTCCCGAGCTTCAGAACCTTGCATTTATCTACATTGAACTGCATCTGCCACTTTTCTGACCAAGAATACAGTTTGTTTAAATCCTCCTGAAGTTCCCTAACATCTACGTTTGAATCAATTATCCTACCTATCTTCGTGTCATCGGCGAATTTGCTCATATCACTAGTAACACCCTCATCAAGATCATTGATATATATTATAAACAACAACGGGCCCAAGACTGATCCCTGTGGAACGCCACTTGTTACAGATCCCCACTCGGATTTAACCCCATTTATGGACACACTCTGCTTCCTGTCTGTGAGCTATGACTCGATCCACGAGAGCACTTTTCCCCCAATGCCATGAGCTGCCACTTTCTTTAACAGTCTATGGTGCGGAGCTCTAACAAAAGCCTTACTAAAATCTAAGTTAATAATAATATCAAATTCTTTATCGAAATATCAAATTCTTTATCGAAATATCAAATTCTTTATTGGTAATATCAAATTCTTTATCGATAATATCAAATTCTTTATCGATAATATCAAATTCTTTATTTTTACCGGGAAGTTTTTGTAGAGCTCGACTGGGGGGGTCTCCTGAATCGTTTTAAGGGGTACTGGAAATTGAATACGCGGATGTTACAAAATGCAGATGATCGGGAACTATTCGCGGACTTATGGGCGTCTATGGGAGTAGACTCCTGGGAGGGGTGGGATTTAGTGCGACGTTGGGATGAGGTTGTGAGGCCTCGAATTAAGGATTTTTATGTGCATTGGGGTAAGGAGGCCACTCGCATGGAGTATGGTTTTCTAAGGTATCTGGAGAGTCAACTACAACAATGTTATGCACAGGGAGAGGCATCTGGGGTTTACCCAGTGGATGAGATTGATGCTCTTAAAGAACAAATCCAGGTATTGAAAAATAAGATTTTCGATGGGGCGCGCATTTCGAGTGGGGTGGAAGAGGCTTTGTGGGGTGACAAACCGTCTGCTTGTGTCTTATGAAGTCAGACACAAAGACTAAAGGCGACTGACATTGTGAGTTTAGCGGTACAGGATGAAGTTGACGGGTATAGTGAGGGACAGGTCTTAACAACAACTGAGGGGATAAGTGTTTATGTTGATACTTGCAGTAAGCTCCAGATGCAGAGTAAAGACGTGAGTGAGCATGCAATACAGGAACTGGGGAGAGGAGTACGTTGCGAGTTAAATGATTATGATCGCCTTCTCATGGGTGGGCCTATATCTGAGGCAGAGGTGTGGGAGGCACTGCAAAGAATGAGTAAAGGGAAAGCACCAGGCCTTGATGGCATCCCTTGTGAATTTTATATCAAACATTGGGAGGTAATACGGACTTTTATGGTTCGTTTACTCAATGCGATGAAGGAGGGGAGGGGTGTTAGGTCTGTCTCAGCGTACAGCAGGGTTGGTCTCAGTTAGGAAATGTGATGTGCCGTTAGCGATTATGGACGACCATCCCATATTGTTGATGTGTAGTGACTATAAACTATATGCGAAAATTTTGATGAATAGAATTAAGAAAGTGTTCGATAAGGTAATCCATAAGAGTCAGTTCGGTGTGCCAGGTAGGTCAATGTATGATGGTCATGGGAATATCAGGGAATTTGTTGAGGAATGCGGGGTGAGGGGTGGGGGTGGTGTTTTGGCTTTAGACTGGCGAACCACTTTTGATAGTGTGGAAAGGGAGGTTCTGTGGAAATTTATGAGATGGCAGAGTTTTGGAAATGAGGTCATCATGTGGGCCCGTTCGTTGTACAATGGAGCAGGATTTAAAGTACAAGTTAATGGCAAGTTAGGTGTTTTTGTACACTTGAGCAGGGGCATTCGTCAGGGATGCCCCATGTCTCAAATGCTTTTTGCATGTATGCAGGACCCTTTTTACTGGGCTGTTTGTGGACGGGGAGTAGAGACATCGTGGGGTCCGAGTAGTGGTCGACCGACCCTTGTGGGTTATGTAGATGATACTACTGTGTTATTACGTTCACGGGAGCAATTGAGTTTCGTTGGGAGACTTGTTGACATATCTGGCAAAGCTATGGGGATGTGTGTTAATAGAGAAAAATCGAAGATTTTGTAGTTGGGGGAGTGGGTGGGGAATGGGGCGGATGCAGAGGGGTGGACTGTGGTTGATTGTATCACTATTTGTGGAGTTCATTATATGCGGGAGGTCGATCAGATGAGGGCGTGTAATTCGGGAAGGGTTGTACATAATGTCTTGGGGCGTTTAAATAGTCTACGGCCGCGACATTTAACCCTGCATCAGAGGGCGGTGGTCATTAATGTTCTGCATATAGCAAAGTATGGCATGTTGCTGCACTGTATCCTCTGTTGAAGGGGGACGTTAAACGTCTTTTGCTAATAGAGTTTATCGATTTTTGTGGGGTTCAGGTTGCGATTGGCTCACAAGAGTGGTGGTGGAGACACCAATGCATCAGGGAGGGTTGGGTCTCATTCCTCTAGAGGCTCGTGTCATGGCATGTTACGTGAAGCGTCATTTTCTCCGACTGGGTGGGATGCATGGCGGGTTAAGTGAATTGTATCACGACCTGCGCAGGTGGTGGGGAGGGAGGAATTTAATTAGGTGCGACACGATGCTTCGCGTATTATTGTACATGTAGGACGTGCGCTGTGTAAAATTATGTACCTTAGAAAGGGCGGGTATGGAGGTAGACGTGGTGCAAGTTGAAGGAATGTATCCCATGTATGCGTGGGGTGGTATATGGAGGCGAGTTCAACAGTTGCGTCTGCCTGCTCAAGTAAGGGAAGTGGTTTTTAAATTTTTACATGGGATCTTGCCGTCCGGGTTGGTATTGTATAATAGGCGTTTGGGGGAAGACTGGGGTTGTCCGGCGTGCGGGATGGAGAATCTGCTTTTCACGTTGTGTATTTCTGTGAGACTTTAGGTATGGTACGAGAGTGGTTCAGTAGGGTTTTGCGTTTGGTGGGGAGGGGGGGAGGTTTGTCGGTACTCCGGGCGTTGAGTTTTGATGTAGGTGGGGTTGACTTGCGTATACAACGTGCGGTGTCGTACGTTGTGGCCGATTATATTTTCGTGTCATGGGCTATGAGGCACGTTGATGGTAACAGTAGAATTAGGGTTTTAGCTGGGACGATTTATAGGACAAAATGTCGAAATAGGTTGGTATATGAGGGGAGATGGGAGAGAGACTTCCCACCTGAATATAAAGCCTTGGAGTTACGAGATTTTAGATAGTTGTGAGTGTTCAGTGGGTAATCTAACGGGCTGGTCAGCTGTGTCTAATTGTGTTTGTCAAGTGCGTGAATGTTTTGTGATCTCCGTGTTTATGTGCGTCTCCTATGTGACGGTGACGAAGATATATCTTAAGGCTTTGTATATACAGCTTTTAGGAATGTTTTTCGTCATTTATGCCTCAATACAAGTCATTGGTGTACATTTTGTATATGGTGTGCTTCCTAGCACAGTTGAACGTTTTCTTATTTCTGTTTATACTTTATGCCGTGTTCGTGTGCTTTTCAATAGTATATGTATCTATGCAAGTGTTGGTTTTTCTGTAAGCTGTGATGGAGCTTGAACTATATGTGGAAGCAGTATTTTCAGTGTTTGCCTCTCGTCAGTGTAAAAGTTCACATATAGCTGCTTGCATTGTCTTTTCTTTGTGTTTATTGAGATGTCAAATATCGCAGTGTAGTTTCGTTTTGTCATATTAGATATTTTCATTGTTGTGAATTGTAGCGTCATGCTGTTCCACCTTTGAACTGTAATACCTATCCTTAGTCAATGATAATAACCCCGTGGTAGTCGCCCAAATTAACGTATTGTTGTGCTCTTTAAGGCACCTGAGTTCTTAGATTAAGTCTTGGATACGTTGTGTGTTGGCAGGCGGAAGCCACGCCTAGTTATATGCCAGATGTAGTATCATGTTGAATAATACGTGATTGCTTGTGTATGTGTGTAATTTTGTGTGCTATTTTTTGTTACATTGTTTTTGTACAGTCTTTATATTTTCCAGTGTTTTGATTTTATTATTTATTATACAATGATAATCTTGTTAGTGCCTAGTATCTCGTTGACATATTAATTGATGCACTCATATATATTTTGTACCTGAATGTTAAATAAAATATATAAAAAAAATCCCCCTTATGTATGCTGGGAGGCAGTTGAACAGTCTCGGGCCCCTGACACTTATTGTATTGTCTCTTAACGTGCTAGTGACACCCCTGCTTTTCATTGGGGGGATGTTGCATCGTCTGCAGAGTCTTTTGCTTTCGTAGTGAGTGATTTTCGTGTGCAAGTTCGGTATTAGTCACTCTAGGATTTTCCAGGTGTATATAATCATGTATCTCTCTCGCCTGCGTTCCAGGGAGTACAGGTTCAGGAACCTCAAGCGCTCCCAGTAATTGAGGTGTTTTATCTCCGTTATGCGCGCCGTGAAGGTTCTCTGTACATTTTCTAGGTCAGCAATTTCACCTGCCTTGAAAGGTGGTGTTAGTGTGCAGCAATATTCCAGCCTAGATAGAACGAGTGACATGAAGAGTGTCATAATGGGCTTGGCATCCCTAGTTATGAAGGTTCTCATTATCCATCCTGTCAGTTTTCTAGCAGATGCAGTTGATACAATGTTATGGTCTTTGAAGGTGAGATCCTCCGACATGATCACTCCCAGGTCTTTGACTGAACTGAAGTCAAATGTTTAATCAGAATCCAGAAGAAAGATGAGGAGCTAAATGTATTTGAAAGGAATTCTAAATATTTCTTCACATATGCTGAAAACAGTATCAGATCCTTGCTCAGACAAGATGGGACTTACTTCACAAGAGACTCTTAAGAAAAGTGGCAGCTCATGGTATAGGAGGTAAAGATCTAGCATGGATAGAGGCATGGCTTACCAATAGAAAGCAGAGTTTCCATTAATGAGGTCAAATCTGAATGGGGGATTAATCACTAGTGGGGTTCCACAAGGATCAGTTTTAGGCCCTCTCTTGTTCATAATTTACATTAATGACCTTTGCGAAGGGATTACGAGTGACATGAGTAAATTTGCTGATGATACAAAGATAAGCCGTATGATTCATTCTGAGGAGGATAGCAATGAACTTCAGGAGGATTTAGACAAATAAATGTCCTGGTCTGAAAAATGGCAGATGAAGTTCAATGTGGATAAGTGTACTTTACTGGTCCTTGGTAATGAAAATAACCTTCGAACCTATAAACTAGGTGAAGTAGAGCTTGATCATACAGAATGTGAAAAAGACTTGGGAGTCATGATAAACAGAAATCTAAAGCCAAGACAGCAGTGCCTTAGTGTGCGCAACAAGGCAAACAGATTACTTGGATTTATCTCAAGAAGTATAAGTAACAGAAGTCCAAAAGTTATTTTACAGCTCTGTACATCACTAGTGAGGCCTCATTTAGATTATGCTGCTCAGTTTTGGTCCCCTTACTACAGGATGGACATAGACTCATTAGAGAACATACAGAGAAGAATGACTAAAATGATTTACTGTACAAGGAATCTCCCGTATGAAGATAGACTTAAAGCCTTAAATCTCCACTCTCTGGAGAGACGCAGAATGAGGGGAGATATCATTGAAGTGTATAAGTGGATGACGGGCATAAACAAAGGAGATATTAATAAAGTACTGAGGGTGTCGAACCAGGTTAGAACCAAAAATAATGGATTTAAGTTGGGTTAATTTAGATTTAGAAAGGACACAGACAAGTGCTGGCTTTCGAACAGAGTTGTGGATGCGTAGAACAATCTTCCCAGTTGGGTGATCGAGGCTAGGACTTTGGGCAGCTTTAAAAAGAGATTGGACAAATACATGAGTGGGAGGGGATGAGTTTGATTGGTGTCATTGGGTACGGGAGTAAATTCTTTTGTAGCTTTGGGAAAAGGCCATTTTGATAAGGACCTGCCATGTATGGGCCAGCAGGCCTTCTGCAGTGTTCCTCCATTCTCATGTTCTAATACAAATGACAATAAAGAAATAAGTGAGATATTTAAGCCTCAATATGATTCTGTCTTTAGCGAGCCATTAATCAGTGTTAAGAACGATAATCCAAATGAATTTCTCATGAACGAGGCTCAAAACCCTATCAATATATGCCAAATTTCTGACATAATCTTAAAATAGTAGGTTGGTAGACAGCAACCACCCAGCTTCCTGGGTGGTTGCTGTCACACTCGTTATGCAGTACTACCGTCCTGCATAATGAGTGTGAAACAGAAACCTGTAATTGTTTTACATGATGGTAGGGTTGCTGGTGTCTTTTTCCTGTCTCATAAACACGCTGGATAACAGATATATCTTGCTACTTCTACTTACACTTAGGTCACACTACACAGGCATGCAGATGCATATATGTACATACACTCATCTAGGTCATTCTTTTTTTTTTCTTATTATTTCTTGTTCTTTATTTCCTCTATTGTCCATGGGAAAGTGAAAAAGAAATCTTTCCTTCGTAAGCCATGCGTGTCATATGAGGCGACTAAAATGCCAGGAGAAATGGACTAGTGACCCCTTCTCCTGTAGAAAATACTAACATAGAGAAGAAGAAAAACTTTATGTAACTGGGATGCTTGAATGTTCATGGATGTAGTGCGGTTAAGAAAGAGATGATTGCTAATGTTATGAATGAAAAGAAGTTGAACGTTGTAGCTTTAAGTGAAACAAAGCTGAAAGGTGTAGGCGAGTTTTAGTGGAGGGAGATAAACGGGATTAAGTCAGAAGTATCTGAGAGAGTTAGAGTTATGGAATGGGTACTATTAATGTTTGAAGGATCAGTTATGGAATGATTATGTGGATTAAAACAAGGGTCGGATGCAAAAAGTTGGTCATAATAAGTGTGTATACACCTGCATCAGAGAGGAGTGTAGAGGAGAGAGAGAGAAAAATTGGGAGATGTTCGGCGAGTGCGTAGGAACCTTTGAACCAAGTGAGAGAGTAGTTGTGGTAGGGGACCTGAATGCTAAAGTAGGAGAAACATTTACAGAGGGTGTGGTAGGTAATTTTGGGGTGCCAGGTGTAAATGATAATGGGAGCCCTTTGATTGAACTTTGTATAGAAAGGGGTTTAGTTATAGGTAGTACATATTTTAAGAAAAAGTGGATAAATAGGTATACAAGATAATGACAGCAGTTTGTTGGATGTATTGGTAGATAAAAGATTGTTGAGTAGACTTCAGGATGTACATGTTTTTAGAGGAGCCAGAGATATATCACACCAATTTTTAGTTGTAGCTACAGTGAGAGTAAAAAGGTAGACGGGAGACAAGGAAAATGGAAGCAGCAAGTAAGAGAGAGATAAAAGTTTATAAAATAAATGAGGAGACAGTTAGGGAAAGATACAAACAACTTTTGGAGGAGAGATGGGCTAGTGAGATTATAAGTAATGGGGGTGAAGATGTACTGGGTAGGTTTGAAAATGTTCAGCAAAAATTTGTGGTTACAGGAAAGTGGGTGCGGGTGGGACGAAGAACGAGTAGTAAGGGAGAAAAAGTTAGTATATGAGAGGTTTTTACAAAGTAGAAGTGATGAAAGGAGGGAAGAGTATATGGAGAGAAAAAGAGAGGTTAAAAGAGTGGTGAAGCAATGTAAAAAGAGAGCAAATGAGAGAGTGGGTGAGATGTTATTAACAAATTTTGTTGAAAATAAGAAAAAGTTTTGGAGAGATTAATAAGTTGAGGAAGCCTAGAGAACGAATGGATTTGATAGTTAAAAATAGGAGAGAAGAGTTATTAAATTGAGAGTTAGAGGTATCGGGAAGATGGAGGGAATATATTGAGGAATTGTTAAATGTTGATGAAGGTAGGGGAGTTGTAATTTCGTGTAAAGGGCAAGGAGGAATTACATTTTGTAGGAGTGAGGAACAGCCAGTTGTGAGTGTGGGGAAGTTCGTGAGGCAGTAGGTAAAATGAAAGGGGGTAAGGCAGCCAGGATTGATGGGATAAAGATAGAAATGTTAAATGCAGGTGGGGATATAGTTTTGGAGTGGTTGGTGCAATTATTTAATAAATGTATGGAAGATGGTAAGGTACCTAAGGTTTGGCAGAGAGCGTGCATAGTTCCTTTGTAAAAAGGCAAAGGGGACAAAGGAGATTGCAAAAATTATAGGGGAATAAGTCTGTTGAGTATACCTGGTTAAGTGTATGGTAGAGTTATTATTGAAAGAATTAAGAGTAAGACGGAGAGTAGGATAGCAGATGAACAAGGAGGCTTTAGGAAAAGTAGGGGGTGTGTGGACCAAGTGTTTACAGTGAAACTTATAGGTGAACAGTATTTAGATAAAGGTAAAGAGGATTTTTTTGCATTTATGGATTTGGAAAAGGCATATGACAGGGTGGATAGGGTGGCAATGTGGCAGATGTTGCAAATGTATGGAATATGAGGTATTTATTGAAAGCAGTGAAGAGTTTTTACGAGGATAGTGAGGCTCAGGTTAGAGTATGTCGGAAAGTGGGAGATTATTTCCCGGTAAAAGTAGGCCTTAGACAAGGATATGTGATGTCACTGTGGTTGTTCAATATATTTATTGATGGGGTTGTAAGAGAAGTGAATGCTCAGGTGTCGGCAAGAGGTTAGGGGTTAAGAGATAAAGAATCTAACACAAAGTGGGAGTTGTCACAGTTGCTCTTTGCTGATGACACTGTGCTCTTGGGAGATTCTGAAGAGAAGTTGCAGACGTTGGTGGATGAGTTTGGTTTGGTATGTAAAACAGGAAAATTAAAAGCGAATATAGGACAAAGTAAGGTGATGAGGATAATAAAAAAATTAGATAACAGAAGGTTGGATATCAGATTGGAGAGACAGAGTAAGGAGGGGATGAATTTGTTCAGATATTTAGGAGTGGATGTGTCAGCAGATACGCCAGTGAAAGATAAGGTGAATCATAGAAATGACCAGTGGAAAAATATGAGTGGTGCTCTGAGGAGTCTGTGGAGATAAAGAACTTTATCCGTGGAAGAAAAGAGAGGAATGTGTGAGAGTATACTTAAACCAACGCTTTTATAGGGGGTGTGAAGCATGGGTGATGAATGTTGCAACGAGGAGAAAGCTGGAGGCATTGGAGATGTCATGTCTGAGGACAATGTGTGGTGTGAATATAATGCAGAGAGTTCGTAGATTGGAAATTAGTAGGAGGTGCAGGATTTCCAAAACTATTATCCAGAGGGCTGAGGAGATGTTGTTGAGGTGGTTTGGACGTGCAGAGAGGATTGAACAAAATAGAGGTTCTTAGAGAGTGTATAAATCTGTAGTGAAGGGAAGGCGGGGTAGAGGTCGCCCTAGGAAAAGTATGAGGGAGGGAGCATAGGAGGTTTTGTGTGCGAGGGTCTTTGACTTTCAGCAATCATGTGTGAGCGTATTAGATAGGAGCGAATGGAGACAAATTATTTTTAGGACTTGACGTGCTGTTGGAGTGTGAGCTAGGTAATATTTATGAAGGGTTTGAGAGAAACCATGTGCCCGGACTTGAGTCCTGGAGATGGGTAGTACAGTGCCTGCATTCTGAATGAGGTTTCTTAATGTTGCAGTTTTATAACTGTAGTGTAAACACTCCTCTGGCAAGACAGTGTTGGAGTGAATGATGGTGAAAGTTTTTCTTTCTTGGGCTACCCTACCTTGGTGGGAAACGGCCGATGTGTTAAAATAAAAAATAACCTGATTCCTGTGGATTTGGGAAAAAAAAGACATTGACAACATGACCTTGCTCTCAGCTCCAGGCCTAGACTCGTAGAACTCCATGATCGTCAAGCACTGCAAGAAACCCTTTTCTCGTGCCTTAAGCATGTTATGAAGTGTGAGCCTTGACACGGGTGTCATCCCAGAGTCGATAAGAGGAATGGATGTAACTCCACTCCATAAAGATGGCGGCAAACAACACAAAAATTCGTTGAAAGAGTTGTAAGAAGATTGATCGCCAGCCACATGCATTCCCAACAATTGCAAAATCCAGGGCAACATGGGTTTAGAGCACATTGCTCCTGCCTCTCGCATCTACTGGAACACTATGATATGATCTTGCATGGACTGGAAGACACACAGAATACACATGTAGTATACACAGACTTTGAAAAATCCTTCGATAAGGTGTATAGTAATCAAAAGGCAAGCAAAAAGAATAACAGGCAGAAATGGGCAGATAGATTTTCAGCTTTCTTACTAATCACATACCAAGAGTAATGGAAAACAAAGTTAAGTCGGAGGCTGACACAGTGAAAAACTGTTTTCACAAGATATAGTACTCGCCCCATCCTGTTCCTCAGCCTCATATCAGACAGAGACAGAGATGTGAACTATAGGAACGTGTCTTCTTTTGCTGAAGATACTAGAATCTGCATGAGAGTGTCATCTCTGAGGACTCGCTAATATAAACCAAGATAATATAAACCAAACTAATTTAAACTTAGCTGATATAAACCAAGTTTTCCAATGGGCAACTGAAAATAATACGATATTCAATAACAACATATTTCAATTACTCAGTTATAGAACACTGGAGGAAATAATAACTAGAATGGCTTATACTACAAACTCTAAACACACAGTAGAAAAAAAAGTAGTGGGAAGGACATGGAAGTGTTAATATCAGAGGATATTACCTTCAAGGATCACATACTGCCACTATCACATCTGTGAGAAAAGTTACAGGGTATACTCAAGGTTGAGGGACTGATTACCTCATTCACCTCCTGCTCTTCACGTGTCTCCTTTGTATGGACTGATGAAGCCATTGTGTGACGAAACGTTTCCTCAATAAAGATACCCAAGAGTTGCACATGTGTCTAATTTATCAACGTGTCGGTTCTCTGAACCATTCATCTACAATCCTGTCAGACACCGCAACTTCTTGGGATCTTAATACCTGAGAATTCTTCGCTTGGGCACGACCTATTTCCACATTGTGTAAATGTGACACCACCTACGACTGCTGCACCTCTCCTGCCTACGGTACGTAAGCCACTTCTCTGCTCATATGCTGTATTCTACTCAAGACTGATGGACTGACCACATCGACTCAAGGTTAAGGGACTGATTACCTCATTCTCCTCCTGCTCTTCTCGTTTCTCCTTTGTATGGACTGATGAAGCCACTGTGTGGCGAAACGTTTCCTCAATAAAGATACCCAAGAGTTGCAAATGTGTCTAATTTATCAACATGTCGGTTCTCTGAACCATTCATCTACAGTAGGAGAGGCACGAACTAGATTACAGCAAAGGATGTTAATTTGGTAAAAAGTAAATTTGATGTTTAAGGAACAGAGAGAGTTGTTGAGATAAGAGACGGGAAATATAAGGAAGGCAAAGAACAAGAGATTTGACTAGAGTAGAGCGTATGGGAGAGATGAAAGTCCATTTGGCACATGAAAAACAGTTTATGACATGGGAAGGGTATACAAGACGGAAGCACCCTTCCTACCCTCCCTCACCACGCATGTATGTACCCATCCAATTTTCGAGCACTTCTTCCTTCACCACACACTCAATCTGACATCCCTCGCTCTCTCCTCACACACTCAAAAATCTAGGCTTCCTTCTATCACCCCAATAAAATGCCCATCTCTTTCACCCTTTCCACATACCGTAACATCCAGCCCTTCCTCCTTCACGATATATTCAAGTACATCTTTACCTTCCCTCAACACATAATCTAGCATCAATCTCGCCTTTCTCCCTCACCACTTATTCTAGCACCAATCTACATCACTCGCTCTCCACACACTCCAGCATCCATCGCTCCCTCTCTCAATAAATACTCAAGTATCGAGTTCATCCTCCCTCACCATAAACCTCCCATCTGTCCCTCCCTCACAGCACTTTTCAACAATCACCTTACACCACATTCTCAAGTTGTCATCTCTCCTAGTTCACCACTCGCCCAAACACTCATTCTTCCATCCCTTGCCACTCATTCAAGCACCCATTCCTTCTTCACAACAGCCTCAAGCACCCATCCCTTCTTCACAACACGCTCAAGCACCCATCCCTTCCTCACAAGACACTCAAGCACCCACCCCTTCCTCACAACACATTCAAGCGCCCATCCCTTCCTCACAACACACTCAAGCACCCATCCTGTCCTCACAACACACTAAAGCACCCATCCCTTCCTCACAACACTACCAAGAACCATTCCATCTCTCTCTCACCACCACACATTGGACCACCTATCCATCGCTCTCTCATTACACACTCAAGTATACAATCCCCTCTCTCACCACACTCTTATTACAACCCAGGAACAACAATGCCTGTTATCCTAGGTGTAAAGGGGAGCAAGGAGGAGAACAAACACAGCTTAATGACTTTGAAATATATTTTCCTTCACCAAGAGCAATGTGGATATTTACATATATGTACACTATATACAGTTAGAAATGTATGTGTACAACACGGTTTAGGCTAGGCCTGGAAACAGAATGGACAACTGTGCTCATCCAGGTCTAGTATGGAAATGACGAGGGTAGATAGGCAGGTGGTGCCCACAACACATCTACGATTGCCAGACCCACCTTCTCATTGGCTGAACCTGGATACTGATCGATAGATGGGGCGCTATCGTTCGACCCTAGTACATGCGCTGAATAAAGGTTATGTACTCTTTGCATGCCACACCCCCACCCCGAGAAGGTTCAGGAATAGGCTCCCACCTCCCATTGGTAACCGTGCCACCATAGCACCATTTAATGGGAATGTTGAGGATAATGCTACAAGCTAAGTCAAAGATTAAATAGTGGACTGTAGGGAAACTTATCTTGAAAGACAGCTTTCACCTACACAGCCATCCCTGCTAATAATGTCTTGAGAAGCTGTCGTATGCACTACCTCACGGGCTGGAAAATAATTTGTTATGGGTGAGTACAATTACCCCTAGGGGTGTTATGTCAGCATATCTCAGCAACTGATTGCTGACTAGAACCAATACTCATGTGTGTAGACTCAAAAGTTCACATTTCACCTGGTATTGGTACTTTAATAAGCATAAAAGGATATCTGCTATGCAGCCGACCTACCCCTATCATACATATTAAGCATACATGGGTATTTGTAGCTGACCCATAATTGCACCCAGTTATCCGTTGTCTTGATTGAAGCAGGCGTGTTCTTTGAAGAATGTCATACACACTCTGTTAGGATTGCAACACTCGTTGTTACACTGTTCATCAAGGTTTGTTCACCATAATGTCACTAAAGAAGCTGATCACACTTCTCTGTGTCTTGATATGGTCTTTGGGATACTTTTATGCACAAAGATGTGCAGATCAGTATTCACTGTTGGTTATCCCAGCATAAGTGTATCCCCCAGCAGGGTCAAAAGCAATCTGAATGCCACAACCTCCTATGCCGCCACTGCCCTCAGTCACATAAAGGAAAAGCTGACCTAGCACATTTCTCCTCCTTGACAAACTTCCACCAGGAAGCAATGCAGAATGCTTGATTATTGCTGTCTTAAGTATAGACAACAATGTACATCTTTAACATGGTAATAAAGCGGGTGAAGGATTTCTTTAATTGTCCTTCTAAGGTAAGAGATTGATGGTATCTTATTTAAACTACACACTTGCAACAGTGCTGTGCAAAGAGCTGTGTGACCATGTAAATGGTACACACTGGTTAAACATCTGCTGGTAATTACTTGATGTAGAAGTAAAAAGATGCTTGCCCCTTCCGAGAGGGCTGGGCCCCTCAGGGCTCAAAAGGGCTGAATGGGGCTGAAAAGGGCTGAAGGTGGCTGATACCCCCCTCCTGGAGAAATTTCTCCACACTGGGGGGCGGCAGAGGTTTGCTGCAGGTGAGCTATTCATTACTTAAAATTAATTTGTGTGGTTTTTGGAGCATCACTAATTTTGTTTTCAACACTGTGTAACTCTAACGGCACTAGTTTATTTATTGTCCGCTTATTCACTACACCTTTGCTTAAAACATCAACTGTCCTGATGATTCCATTTGCATCAGGGTATATGGTCACAATTTTTCCAAGAGGCCATTGGGACCTTGGACCATCATTGTCAATAAGGACTTATGATTTTCACGAACACCAGCTCCATAGAAGTGTTCTCTCAATGAGGTGAGATAGTCTTCTCGGCAAATTTTCTCCCAACGCTCAATCACTTTATTAAGGTGTTTGAATTTATTTCTCAGGTTCGAAATAAGTAGGATCCTCTATGATTTCTTTATCATTCATCGGAGAAACAGGTTCGAGCCTTCTGCCATGGAGTAAATGAGATGGACTTAACACTTTTAAACTGTCCAGATCATCGGTAACATAAGTTAGAGGTCTGTTGTTGACTCTATTTTCTATTTCAGTCACAACTGTACGGAATTCTTCTTAGTCGATTCTCTGACGATGGAGAGTCTTTCCTAAACAACGTTTTACAATGCCGATCATTCTTTTATAAAATCCGCCGTGCCATGGAGATTTAGGAGGAATGTATCTCCAACTGCAACTGCGTTGATTCAGCATCTGTTGTACTTCTGGTTGATCAAAGATCTTGCTTATATAAGCAGCACCAGCAAGAAAGTTCGTTGCATTGTCTGAAATCATCAGTCTGGGACATGCCCTTCTGGCTGCAAACCTTCTGAATAATTTGATAAATGTTTCAGCAGACATGTCAGTGGCTACTTCTAGATGTACTGCTCTAGTCGTAGCACAAGTGAACAAACAGATGTACACCTTGATGGGAACTTTGTCAACTGTTTTGGTTAAAATTATTGGTCCAGTGCAATCTACACCTGTCACCTCAAATGTAGTGATATGACAAACTCTTTCAGAGGGATATGGAGGTGGACCTGGATACTGACATACTCGCATATCATAGTGACGACAAGTAATACAGTCCTTTATTTGTTTTATCACACTTTGTCGACCTTGAGGTATCCAGTAGGATTGTCGTATATGACAAAGTGTGTCAGCTACCCCACCATGTAACACGTTACTGTGGGCGTTTTGAACAATCAGTTTTGTTAGCCAATGATTCTTGGGGATCAATATTGGATGTATGGCTTCTTTAGGTAGTGAAGAATTATGAATTCTTCCTCGACATCTTATAATCTTTTCTGAGTTGAGATAAAGTCCTAAAGAATTAATCATAACAGGTTTCTCTGGGGATTTATTTTGTGTTTTCAGAAATTTATATTCTGTAGTGAAAACATCTATATTAGTTTCATCCAGTATTTAATGGGTTGAAGATATTCATAATTAGGTTTTATTCCTTATATGAATTTAAAGACAAGAGCTGTAACTCTTAAGAGTTTACCCAAAGATGAGTATTTAGATCCATCAATGACTATTTCTGTTGTGTCTGCAGTATTTACACAGATTATTTCTGCTGTGTTCAAGCAGACTGTTTCTTCTGGCATAATGTGAGCTTTTTGCTGAGGCCAGTAATTTTCATTAGATAGCCAGTTCGGTCCGTGGAGCCATAATTTATTATCCACAATTTTCTTAAGTGGGACGCCACGTGACAACATGTCAGCTGGATTCTCTTGGGTAGAGACGTGGAGAAAGAGATAATCTCTCTGCATCTCTTTTATTTCTGCTACTCTGTTCTGTACATAGACCAACTTACTCTTATTATTTCTTAACCACCGGAGAACTGCCTCATTATCACTCCAGATCACGGTTTTTTCAATAGTGAGATGATCAAGTACTTTGAAGATGGAGACACTTATGCACCATATGGGAATCTTTATTTAGGAAGCGTTTCGCCACACAGTGGCTTCTTCAGTCCAATACAAAGCAGAAAGGTGGACTTTTCTGCTTTGTATTGGAGTGATGAAGCCACTGTGTGGCGAAACGTTTCCTAAATAAAGATTCCCATATGGTGCATAAGTGTCTCAATCTTCAACTTGTCGGTTTTCACAACCATTTATCACATCAAGTACTTTGTTGAGACAGACAGCTAATTTTGTACCTACATAGAGTGCTGTCAGTTCCAGTTGTGGTACTGTTCTGACCTTCAAGGGTGCTACCCTGGCCTTTGAAGTAATTAGTGTACTTCCTTCAGCATTACTCATGTAAGCTACAGCGCCATAACCTCTGGTTGACGCATCACAGAACACATGTAATGTGTAATTGTTTCCCTCTTGACCTATTTGTCTGGGAAATTTAATTTGATGAAGTTTTTTAAACTCCCTGGATATTTCATCCCATGCTTGACTCATTTCTAGAGGCAAGTTCTCATCCCATCCAATTTTGAGCTTCCATGCATCTTGCATAAGCATTTTACCCTTTATGGTAATTGGTGAGACACGTCCTAGAGGATCAAAACATTGATATGCCTCTGACAGTAAACTACGTTTATTGAGTGTACTGCAGGATTTATTGTTTATCCTTTTGAGACTCAAGGTATATTCCTGTTTGTTCCAATTAAGTCCCAGCATATTGTTGCAATCAGGAATTTCAGTTTCAGGGAAATCTTCTTTGATAAGTTTCCTTAATTGCTTTGAATTAGTATTCCACATCCTTAGAGGCATATTTGCTTCTTTCATCTCCTTGTTAGCTTCTCTGTATATGAATTTCAAATTCTCCTCTTTATTCACAGTACCTTGAAGATTGTCCACATAGAAACTTTTCTTTAAGATCTCTTTGAAGGGACTTTCAGATTTATTCAAATGTGTATTTAGAGTAGCTTCTAGTAAGAATGGAGAGGATGTTGCACCAAATAATACTGTTTTGAAACGATAAGTTTTCACAGGACTTTGAGGATCATGTAGATTTTCAGGCCACAAGAAACGAGTATAATCTCTACTTATTTCTTGTAGTCCTACTCTTAAGAAAGCTTTGGAAATATCAGCCATGTAGGCATATGGGTTTTTGAGAAATTTCATAAGCACGTCTCCAAGCTTCTCAGTTAGTGAGGGTCCGGTCATCAGACAGTCATTAAGACTTGCTACATCTTTATTTGCACGTGCGCTGCAATTATATACAACACGTAGTGGAGAGGTTACAAAATCTTTTCTGACTCCGTTGTGCGGGAGATAATGAGCTTCTGTCTTCAACTTGTCTGCGTGGGTGTCCTTCTTCATATCTGACAGTGTCCAAATTATTGGTTATAAGTCTGAGACTCTTGTGGGCTTGGTTTATTTACATCAATACCTATCGCATCTAAATCCCACAACTTATCAACTGGTTCATTCATTTCTTCCAGTAATGATAATTTTTGCTGTGGTACATGATCAGCGGTTATTCTCGTAACTAGTACATTTTCCACTGAACCAATATCAGCTTCTTTCCCACTTTGAGAGGGAATGGGACCACATATCATGCGGCCTCGTGCTGTTTTCAGCAAGTGAACATCATGTTTACTTACTATATTTTGCACAAAACAGTGATAATAATCACTTCCAATGATTAAATCAATTGAACTAATAGTGTCCGTCTGTATGTCAGGACAGGCTAATTTGACCCTAGCTGCTTTCAGTGCTGCAACTGTTTCTTTTAATCCCTGGATCTGCACAGACTTAGGCAAATCATCTACTACCACAGCTTCTACTGTCTTTTTCCTGTTTCTTAGACCAACAGTGATTCTGGCTAGGTCATATGTCTGTTTACCAGAGTTTTGGAAAAAACATCTATATCTAACTGTACTTTGGAATAGGGTTGTTTATTCAGTTTCTGCAACACTGTTCTTCTTATGAAGGACCTTTGTGAGCCTTGATCAAATAATGTTAGCACATTGGTTTTGTGTAATTTATTAGATAACTCAACTCGAGCTATCGGGAGAGCAGTTCCTTTAAACTTATCTTTCACATTTAATGCTATGCTTGATGACTTCCTGATTCTGTGGACGTCTTCTGCTGTTCAGCAAAAGTATTTGGGAATAATGTTGTATGATGCATACCCTTGCATTTAAAACACTCCCTTGTGTTCACCTAAACACTTGATGCACCTTTTCAGCTGATGAGCACGGTGTTTCTGTGTCTCCATTGATGTGTGATGACTATAGTACTGTGCCCAATGTGTTCCATCACAAAGTACACATTTTGGAGTACGTTTGTGTGTGACAGTCTGTGTACTGTCTGTTGTATTCATAGTCTGATAAGTACCTATATGGGTTTTCCCATTCTGTGGTTTAGTGGGAGTAGGTATACTCTTTTTATACTGAGTTGAAGGTTTGTTATCTACAGGATTTGTGGATGTTTCACCTTGTCTCGTTGTTTGCATGCATGAAACTATTGTTTGTAAATCATTGCTAAGTTCTTCGCAAGTGAAATAGCGTTTATTGAACATAATATTTAATCGTTCAATAGTTTGTGGTGACAACTTATCCTGTACAATATCACTGATAAACCAACCACATTGCCTTAGGTCATATTTAGCAACTAGAAATCTGAGACTATTGTCCAATGTGATCCTAAATTACTGTAAGTCTATAAAACAATGTATGGGCGGCTTCAAGCTTGATATTAAGACTGCATGTGTAACCCTGGCCTTGTCAACATCAAAGTAATTATCTGCTAAGACACGTAGGGCTAGGTGATAATTGCCTTTAACCTCCGGAAATGACTTAATCAGTTCGTAGGGTTCTCCATTCACAAGACATTTAAGCTAATTGAACTTAGTAACGTCTATGTCAGTTCGTGAATTTGCTATGGATTGAAAACCACTAATAAATTCTTCATAATTATGACCTTGGAAAATAGGCAATGACAAGGTAGGTAAGCTTGGTAATGGGACACCTGTTGTGGCAGGTGTTGTTCCAGGTATTTGACCACTAGTTACAGTACGTCTTTGTGACAGAGTTTTGCGGCAGGTAGCCTGTACTCCTGTTGTGGAGAAATTTTCTCCAGGAGGGGGGTACCAGCCCCTTTCAGCCCCTTTCAGCCCCTTTCAGCCCCTTTCAGCCCTGAGGGGCCCAGCCTCTCAGAAGGGGCAAGCGTCTTGTTTACTGCTACAGTGAGTAATTGATCACAGATGCCGTACAAGTATTCGACGTGGTCAAGTGACCGCGGCTCCTTGCTGTCCAGTGTTGCAAAGTGTAGTTTAATAAGAGACAGTACATCTCTTACTTTAGCAGGGCAATTAAGGAAAATCCTGCTCCCACTTTATTACCATGGTAAAGATAGTGTACATTGTTGTCTATGCTTAAGACAGCAAGAATCAAACATTCTGCTTTGCTTCATCGAGGAAGTGGCAAGGAAGCAAAAGTACTAGGTCAGTTTTTTTTGTGCTAGGGGAGTGACGGCATGGGGTGCTGTGGCGTCTTCAGATTACTTTTGACTCTACTGAGAGTGACACTGACGCCAGGATAACCAACAAAGAACACTGATCTGTGCGTTAGTGTGAACAAAGTGTCTCACAAAACACAATAAACACTTAAGAGAAGTGTGATCAGCTTCTCTTGTGATAAGATTGTGAACAATAAAGACAAATCTTGTGGAACATAGTGTACCAGTTTGCGTTTCCTAGACAATGGAAGACGTGGACATCCAAGAACACTTCAACTTCTATCAAGTCCCCGATACCTGTCGAAGGTGTGATGAACACCATAGCTCACGTTACAAGAGCAAGGTATGTTACGAATTTCTTCTAGTACGGGGGACTGCGCAGTTCTTGAGTCGCAAGGAGTTTGTAATCAACCTATAGTCGGCAGTAAGGTGCGGACTTTTGAGTCCAAACAAGTACGCATTCTGTCAGCAATCAGTGAATAAAATATGCTGACATAACACTCCCTAGGGGTAATTTATAATCTAACAAATTATAATTCTTGACAGCCCATTGAAAGATGGTTTCGACAGGTTTTAGACCTCGTCTGCAGGGGCAATTGTGCAGGCGATGAGTTGTCTTTAAGTTAAGTACAAATTAAGCTTAGCTGGTAATGCCATTTCTCAACATATTGGTCCTTCGAACTGGATAAAGGCCACACTGTGGTCCAAATATGTTGTACTACAGTGTACAAATAACCTATGAGCCAAGGTCCTTCGACAAAAGCTGTAAAACTAGTGTTTTACAATATAAATCAGTATAAATGAGTCCCTCCAGACTGAATCACAGAGAATGGGCAGCCAAAAGAAAATGGGCACTCACCCAGCGTTCACCCAAATAAAACGGGAGCTGGGTGACTCACCCAACAAGAAAACGGGGGAAGGCACCCTCCACCCACTGCTCCAATCTCGAAAATTGCTGACTAAGACAACAAGAACCCAACTGATGTTCAGTTTGTCTGAGTGTATATATACACATAGTGTTTATAATGTTTATAGACAGAAATTAAGAGACTAGATTGTGTTAAAGTTTGTTTCTTATAGATCTACCTGTTATATTAAAGGAACTTATATATAAAGTGCAAGCTTTCAAATACATATTAACAGTGACATTTATATATGTGTAAGTAATATTCACATGTGATTTACAGTTATACAGTGACATTTATAGTGTATAGTGAATGAAGTGTATAACATTATTTACAATTAACCATCGTGGTCAGGCTGACACAGCAAACTCAAGCCATAAACACCAGCCACATGTACTGTGTACCCTTCATGGTCATTGACCCTGAGGTTAAGCTTAGTGGGTCAGTAGTGTCTGACTCGAGTATTGCTGACTTAAGCATAACAAACACTCAGCTGTTTATAGCAGTACAGTGTTTTTTAAATACTCTAAGTGTGGTGCTAGAATTTTCAGTATACCATTAAAATGGCTTGTTTGAAAACTCAGTTTCAGTCTTTACAGACTAAGATTACACAATTAGAAAATCTAATTTCAGTCTGTATCGAATTTGACCTCAAGATCATCAAAATCTATGTTTGTGTCTTGAGTTAATCCTATACAGACTGAAATTAGATTTTCTAATTGTGTAATCTTAGTCTGTAAAGACTGAAACTGAGTTTTCAAACAAGCCATTTTAATGGTATACTGAAAATTCTCGCACCACACTTAGAGTTTTTAAAAAAACACTGTACTGCTATAAACAGCTGAGTTTTTGTTATGCTTAAGTCAGCAATACTTGAGTCAGACACTACTGACCCACTAAGCTTAACCTCAGGGTCAATGACCATGAAGGGTACACCGTACATGTGGCTGGTGTTTATGGCTTGAGTTTGCTGTGTCAGCCTGACCACGATGATTAATCGTAAATAACGTTATACACTTCATTCACTATACACTATAAATGTCACTGTATAACTGTAAATCACACATGAATATTACTTACACATATATAAATGTCACTGTTAATATGTGTTTGAAAGCTTACACTTTATATATAAGTTCCTTTAATATAACAGGTAGATCTATAAGAAACAAACTTTAACACAATCTTGTCTCTTAATTTCTGTCTATAAACATTATAAACACTATGTGTATATACACTCAGACAAACTGAACATCAGTTGGGTTCTTGTTGTCTTAGTCAGCAATTTTCGAGATTGGAGCAGTGGGTGGAGGGTGCCATCCCCCATTTTCTTGTTGGGTGAGTCACCCAGCTCCCGTTTTCTTTGGGTGAACGCTGGGTGAGCGCCCGTTTTCTTTTGGCTGCCCATTCTCTCTGATTGAGTCTGGAGGAACTCATTTATACTGATTTATATTGTAAAACACTAGTTTTACACCTTTTTTCGAAGGACCTTGGCTCATAGGTTATTTGTACACTGTAGTACAACATATTTGGACCACAGTGTGGCCTTTATCCGGTTCGAAGGACCAATATGTTGAGAAATGGCATTACCAGCTAAGCCTAATTTGTACTTAACTTAAAGACAACTCATCGCCTGCACAGCCGGCCCTGCAGACGAGGTCTAGAAGCTGTCGAAACCATCTTTCAACGGGCTGTAAAGATTTATAATTTGTAAGGTTATAAATTACCCCTAGGGGGTGTTATGTCAGCATATTTCATTCACTGATTGCTGACAGAATACGTACTTGTTTGGACTCAAAAGGCCGCACCTTACTGCCGACTATAGGTTGATTACAAACTCCTTGCGACGCAAGAACTGCGCAGTCCCCCATAATACAAGAAATTCATAACATACCTTGCTCTTGTAACGTGAGCTATGGTGTTCTTCACACCTTCGACAGGTATCGGTGACTTGATAGAAGCTGAAGTGTCCTTGGATGGCCACATCTTCCATTGTCTAGGAAACGTAAACTGGTACACTATTTTCCACAAGATTTGTCTTTATTGTTCACAATCTTATCACAAGAGAAGCTGATCACACTTCTCTTAAGTGTTTATTGTGTTTTGTGAGACACTTTGTTCACACTAACGCACAGATCAGTGTTCTTTGTTGGTTATCCTGGCGTCAGTGTCACTCTCAGTAGAGTCAAAAGTAATCTGAAGACGCCACAGCACCCCATGCCGTCACTCCCCTAGCACAAAAAAAGCTGACCTAGTACTTTTGCTTCCTTGCCACTTCCTCGATGAAGCAAAGCAGAATGTTTGTTTCTTGCTGTCTTAAGCATAGACAACAATGTACACTATCTTTACCATGGTAATGAAGTGGGAGCAGGATTTTCCTTAATTGTCCTGCTAAAGTAAGAGAAATACTGTCTCTTATTAAACTACGCTTTGCAACACTGGACAGCAAGGAGCCGCGGTCACTTGACCACATCGAATACTCATACGGCATCTGTGATCAATTACTCACTGTAGCAGTAAACAAGACGCTTGCCCCTTCTGAGAGGCTGTGCCCCTCAGGGCTGAAAGGGGCTGAAAGGGGCTGAAGGGGGCTGATACCCCCCTCCTGGAGAAAATTTCTCCACACCTGTCCACCTTAATTGTTGATCACTAAAAGTATCCAAAACATTTTTACTTTCATCCACAGGTGGATTTGATTCTAGGAATTCATTTCATATTTTGCATAATGTGAATTAACTATTTCCAGATGCTGTGTAAGTAATTCCAATTTTACCTCAAGATCGTCAAAATCTATGTTTGTATCTTGAGTTAGCTCTATACAGATTGAAATTAGATTTTCTAATTCTGTAATCTTAATCTTCAGAGGTTGAAACTGAGTTTTCAAACAAGCCATTTTAATGGGATACTGAAAATTCTAACATCACACAGTGTTTAAAAACACTGCACTGCTATAAACAGCTGAGTTTTTGTTATGCTTAAGTACTGACCCACTAAGTTTAACCTCAGGGTCAATGACCTCGAAGGGTACAGGGTACATATGGCTGGACGATGCCTCTGGTTGTTGATGTCCTGAGTTTATGCAGTCTCAGCATGAAAGACTGCTGAGTCACTGTAAATTACGTTATACACTTCATTCATCATACATCACTATGTCACTGTATAACTGTAAACCTCACGTGTATATTTCTTACACATATATAAATATCACTGTTAATATATATATGAAAGTTTACACTTTATATATAATTTCCTTTAATGTAACAAACACAATCTCGTCTCTTAATTTCTGTCTATAAACATTATAAACACTGTGTGTATACACACTCAGACAAACTGAACGTCATTTGGCTTGCTGCTGTCATCAGCATTTCTTGAGCTGGAGAGTCAGTGGATGAAGGGTGCCATTCCCGTTTTCTGTTGGGTGTTCAGTGGGTGCTTGCATGAGTCAGCCAGCCTCCATTTTCTTTGGGTGATGGGATGAGAACTTCCCATTTTCTATTGACTGCCCATTTTCTTTGATTGAGCCTGGAGGGACTTATTTATACTGAATTATATTGTAAAAGCACTAGTTTTACAGCTTTTTTCGAAGGACCTTAGCTTGTATTACAACATATTTGGACCACAATTTGGCCCTGTATCCGGGTAGAAGGACCAACTTGTTGAGTATAATGCTACAAGCTAAGTCAGAGATTAAATAGTGGACTGTAGGAAAACTTATCTTGAAAGACAGCTTTCACCTACACAGCTGTCCCTGCAGGCGATGTCTTGAGAAACTGTCATATGCACTATCTCATGGGCTGGAAAATAATTTGTTATGGGTGAGTACAATTACCCCTAGGGGTGTTATGTCAGCATATTTCAGTAACTGATTGCTGAGTGGAACCAATACTCACGTGTGTGGACTCAAAAGTCTGCGTTTCACTGGGTATTGGTATGTTAGTGTACATAAAAGGATATCCTCTGCACAGCCGACCTACCCCTATCATGCATATTAAACACATCTGGGTATTTGTAGCTGACCCATAGTTGCACCTGGTTATCCATTGTTTTGATTGAAGCAGACGTGTTGTTTGAAGAATATCGCACACACTCTGTTAGGATCGCAACACTCATTGTTACACTGTTTATTACAACCCAGGAGTCCAAATGGCCTGTTATCCAGGGTGTAAAGGGAGCAAAATAAACACAGCAGAAAAGTTTTGAGTTATATTATCCTTCACAAGTTTAGAACAGCAATATGTACACTATATACGTGCAGTGATAGGTATTAGTGCACTCCACGGTAAACAAGGCAGAATAGAAGCCACAAGAGAGCAGCCTGTGCTTCAACCAGCTCTAGAATGGGAATGACAAGGGCAGACAGGAGAGTGGTACCCACATAACCTCTGCGATTGCCAAAACCAATTCTTCTTATTGGCTAGAACCTGGGTACTAGTTGAACGACGGGGCCCCATCGTCAACTCTTAGTCACCTGGTTCGCTGGTTAGGGGAGATAACCTGTAAATGAGGGTGTATACATGCGCCGAATAAAGGTTACATACTCTTTGCATGCCACACTGTTCATCAAGATTTGTTCACCATAATGTCACTAAAGAAGCTGATCACACTGCTCTGTAAGTGTCTTGATATAGTCTTTGAAATACTTTTATGCACAAAGGTGTGCAGATCAGTATTCTTTGTTGGTTATCCCAGCATAAGTGTATCCCCCAGCAGGGTCAAAAGCAATCTGAATGCCACAACCTCCTATGCCGCCACTGCCCTCAGTCACATAAAGAGCTGACCTAGCACATTTCTCCTCCTTGACAAACTTCCACCAGGAAGCAATGCAGAATGCTTGATTATTGCTGTTGCATTTGCTGCCTGGATGAGGTAGAGTGCGGTCGTGCTTTGCACTCCTCTACTGTTTTCCCAGACGAGCTACTCAGTCAACAACATGGCGCCAGGTGTGTGCAGAAGAGTGAACACTGTGGGCATTGAGCTCATTAGTGGGGCTTTAACGCCTACGTCAGTTGATGTGTTATTGCTTAAAATTGTGAGAGAGACATACGGCATCAGAGACGAGGATTTGTATGGAGTGGCACTGAACGGTGTGTATAGAATATTCGTGAAGGTGCTAACTGCTCAAGTATACGAGGCGTTGGTGGGTCGTTATCAAGATGTCAGCATTAACGTAACACCGGCAGTGAGGGTCAAGTTGACGGATGTATCACGACATTATTCGTGGGTTAAGCTCCGAAATGTGCCTTTTGAGGCTGATGAAGTGGATATACGCAATGTTTTCGAACGTTATGGAACTGTACATCGGGCACAACCTGGTAAATGGGTAAAAGGAGCGTACACAGGATATCCTGAGGGTTCTTTCAATCTCAAGATGACGCTAAGGCATCCTATACCCTCGTATGTATATCTCGAGGAGTTTAGAACCCAGGTAATGGTAGCGTATGCTGGGCAGAGGCGTACATGCTGACTGTGTGGCGAATATGACCATATGGCGGCAGACTGTGGCAAGCGAAATATGGCTCCTGGGCCGGCAAGGGGCGGAGCACCTGTCCATGAGAAACCAATGCCTGAGGAAGAACGGAGGCAAGGAGGAGGGCGTGGTCGCTTGAGGAGTGAAGAGGTGATGGCTCCTCCTGTGGAATCAGAAGAAATGGTGATCCATGAATCACCTGGCCCAGCAACAGTACAGCTGTCAAGTGAAGAGGTGCAGGTGGGCGCAGACGTGAAAGCTATTGAGGAGGAGTTGGAGACGGTGATACAGACTATGTTACAGTCTACGGAGGTGGAGAGTCACAGTGAGCAGGAACCTGGGATCAGGGCAGAAGGTGTGTGCAGGAGGGGGGAGGATCAGGTGGCACCTGTGATGGATAGTGCGAGTGCCATGGAAGGACATGGAGGCGGATTAAGGGTGGTAGAGGTGGAAGTCCATTGTGCCGGCTCCCAGGACTCAGATATGGAAACTGAAGAAGCTACAAGGAAAAGGGCAGCAGCATCAGAT
Source organism: Cherax quadricarinatus (assembly GCF_038502225.1). Taxonomy (NCBI): domain Eukaryota; kingdom Metazoa; phylum Arthropoda; class Malacostraca; order Decapoda; family Parastacidae; genus Cherax; species Cherax quadricarinatus. The sequence goes on from NC_091386.1 coordinate 8,912,452, forward strand.
TCGGACGATGTTCTGACGCCGGCGCAAAGGCCAGGGAAAAAGACATGGTGTTATGGTACTCAGAGTGACTCTTCGAGACGGCCACAACAGAAAGGGGGGGGGATGGTTGGGAAGGAGGGTGGAGTAAGTGGCAAAGGCAAAGCCCAAGGAAATGGTTTGAAAGGGAAGAGTCATGACATGAGGCGGGGAGGGAAACCTTAAGCCGGCCTCAGGTGTGTAACAATAAATATTAATGGTCTCTGTGATGGTGTTAAACGTGAGTGTTTCAGAATGTTTTTGAATAGGTACAAGATTGACGTAGTTTTTGTGCAGGAGCACAATTTTAAGCTTGGTCGTGAATTAGAGGTGCCTGGGTATCAGGCTTATGTGTTGCCGTCTGAGAGCTTAAAAGGAGGAGTGGGTGTGTTGAACAGGGAGGCGAGCCCGTTTGTATTGCACAGGAAAGAGGGTGGGGAGGGGGGAGAGTATTACGTGTGGAAGGATGGTGGATGGGAGAGAGAGTGGCGTTTGTGTGTGTGTATGCCCCAGCAGAAAGTGACGTGAAAGTGAAGATGGATTTTGTGCGGGAGGAGCTCGTGTACTACCTACGCACGTTACCATCGGTGGCGATTGTGGGGGGGGATTGGAATTGTGTAGTTAAGAGGGCAGACGTGGAGCCCAGAGGAGCGGGATATTTTTCCTCAGTCTTGGGAGGCCTGCTTAGAGACCTTCAGTTACGTGATGCTTTCGGGGGAGGTCTGAGGGAGGTGGAACATACGTTTATAAGAATGGGATATGCAGCTCGATTGGACAGGTTATATTTATCTCAGAGGGTTTTGGTAGAGTCTTTTAAAACTATTGAGATGGTGTCTTCCGATCATAGGGCGGTATTAGTGGAGGTGGGGTGGGATGCTTTGGCTCGTAGGCAGGGAAGTTATTGGAAACTGAACACGATGGTTTTGAGGGATAGGGAGGGAGTGGAAGGTTTTGCAGTATTTTGGGAACAGCTCTGTGCAGACAGAAGGACTGAGGAGGATGTGGTAGGATGGCGGGATAGTGTGGCTAAGGTAAGAATACGTCAATTTTATTTGAGGGAGGGTAAACGCATTAATCAATTTCAGTATGGTTTGTCAAATTATTTAGAATCTAGATTACGGGATTGTTATGAGGGGGGGGCTGTGGCCGGGGTGTACCCAGTGGAGGATATACACATGTTGAAGGACAGGATAAGGGATTTGCAAGAAGAACGTTTTGCAGCGGTACGTGTACAGGCGGGGTTGGACAAAGTTCTCTGGGGCGACAAGCCTTCGGCTTGTGTGCTGCGAGGACAGAAGGTACGACAGTGAACGACTACAATACCGGGATTGCAAGTCATTTCTTTGGTGGGGGGGTTTAGAGAGGGTCAGGTATTACGGGAAACCATGGGGATGAGTGCATATGCAGATAGATGGTTTGAGGAATATGGGAAAAGTAGTGGGGTAGATGGAGAGGTTCTTGGGCAGGTATGTGAGTATGTGCCATGCAAATTGGGGAGGAGTGATAGGGAGGCACTGGGTGAGGTCATTGAGGAGGAGGAAATATGGAGAGCCCTTATGGACATGAGGAAGGGAAAGGCACCCGGGATCGATGGTTTACCAAGCGAATTTTATGTACAGCACTGGGGTCTGCTTAGGGGTTTCCTAGTAGAGTTAATGAATGTCATGAAGGAAGGAGGTAAGATGAGAGAATCACAGGCAACGGCGGTGGTGGTGTTGGTCCCGAAGGGTAAACAACAGAGTACCCTTCGGGATTACCGAGCCATTTCATTGCTTTGTGCTGATTATAAATTGTTCACAAAAATTCTTGGGAATCGGCTTAAATATGTAGTGGGGAGGGTCGTGTTTGAGTCTCAGTTTGGGTTGCCTGGTAGGTCAATGGGCGAGGGCCACGGGATCATAAAGGGGTTCCTGGAGGACATGGAAAGGGGAAGAGGGGCGTTGGTGGCGTTGGATTGGAAGGGGCTTATGACAGGGTGGAAAGAAAGGCTTTGAGGGATATTCTCCTACGACAGGGGTTTGGCGAAGAAATAGTGGGGTGGGTGGATACGTTGTACTCAAACGCGAAGGTAAGGGTGCAAATCAATGGGTGTGTGGGGGAGAGAGTCACCATGGAGCGGGGTCTTCGGCAGGGATGTCCATTATCATAACTTTTGTTTGCATGTGTTCAGGATCCCTTTTATAGGATGGTGGAGGATCGTCTAAGGACAGGGGGGGGGATGGTGAGCAGAAGCCTTGGCCTGGTTTGGTGGGCTATGTTGATGATACAACTATTTTGGTGAGTGAGGAAACATGGTTAGGACTTTTGGAGGAAGTTGTACACAATTTTGGGAGAGCTACTGGGATGAAGGTAAATCTGGAAAAGTCAATGATAATGGGGCTGGGAGAGTGGGCAGGGTGATTAGATTGGGGATGTGATGTTGTGCAGCGGAGAACCAGGAGTCTGAAAATCTGTGGTGTCGTTTATGAGGCTGACCTGAGTGCTGCAAGGATTAGCAATTCGAATAGGATGGTGGAACAGGTGCAGCGACGTTTGGGAATGCTGCGACCTTACCATTTAACCCTTAGGCAACGTGCAATTGTCATCAGTGTATTACTATATAGTAAAGTCAGGTTTGTTTCGGCAGTGTTGCCATTAACAGGAACAGCGATCACGAGTATTCTTAGAATGGTGTTCAAATTTTTGTGGGGCTCAGAGTGCAACTGGTTGCGAAGGGAGGTAGTGACATTGCCGGTATGTAGGGGAGGGTTAGGTTTGTTGGACTTGAGAAAGTGCGTGAAATGTGTTTTTATTAAGAGGGAAGTGATGAGTGCAGGTGCATGGAGGGAGGGGGCAGCTAGATAAGGTACATGCTCACCTGAGGAAATGGTATGGAGGGGCGGAAATGAAGGAATGTGAAACAGTGTTATGTGCTTTAGTGTTAGCCAGGGAACCGGGAAAAGTAAAGGTGGGAACTTTGTGTAAATTGTTAGAGAGACATGTAGTGGCGCCGGTTGAAGGGATCTACCCCATGTATGCATGGGATGTAATATGGCGAAGATTTAGTAAATTAAGGATACGACCTAGGCCGCGTGAGGTTATGTATCGTTTCCTGCACGGGATTTTGCCATCGGGAGCGATGCTCCGAGATAGGAGGGTTATCGAGGGTGGGGTGTGTCGCAGATGCAGTGGGGAAGAGACTGCGTATCATGTTGTCTATTTTTGTGAAGGTTTGGAGTGCATCAGGGTATGGATGAGTAAGGTAGTGGTGAGGGTGGGGGGTCAAGGTGTGTCGGTATTGCGAGCATTGAGTCTTGATATGAGTGGTGTGGATGAGGGTGTGGTAAGAGGTTTAGCATATGTCATCGTGGACTACATATATGTTTTGTGGGGTATGAGGGGGAAGGTGGGTGGAGATGTGCTGAGAAGGACTTTGGCGGCGACGTTTTATCGAACTTTGTGTCGCAATAGAGACATTTTTGGGAAAAGGTGGGATGAGGTTTTTTCCGAGGGTTATAGAGGCCTAACAATAGGGAATTTATTGGCGTTATAAGGGGTTTTAACTGCCGGGGTGAGTAGGTTGGTAAAAGGGAGGGGGGGTTCAGGGGTATTCAACGGGCTCACCTCCTTGGGTGTGCAATGATGGGTGATTGGGTGTGATTGGAGGTACTCGTGTGGGACTAGATGAGAGGTTGTGAAAGATTAGTTTAGCTTAGTTCCCTTGATGGGGAAGGTGTAAATGGCAGTTTAAATATATAAATTATATAATATGTATATTTTCCTTTGGTAGCATATTATGTTTCGCTTGTACTGGTCTTGCAATTGAATTTTAAACTTTTCTTGAGAGGATATTCCTTTCCCTATGTTCCTTGAAGAACCGAGTTATTTTTGCCATTTTTGTTACGCGTTCCTGCATCAGATTTAAAGTAATTTCCTATTATGTAAACATGTGTGGATAAGGATTAGTTCTCTAGATTAAAATTTTTGTATCTATATTTGGAAGTAATACTAGTTAGGCACGTGCTAGAAGGCACAACGAAAGTATAGTCTTGTGGAATGTGTGTTACGTTTTGGTAAGTTTGTATGTGGCGTGTTAGGTGTTATAAGGAGTTTGGTGTTGTTAAGTTACTAAAATCATGATGAACCTTTTGGATAATACTTATTCATGTTCTAGTCTTGGGTTCTTTAAATTATTTACATAGCCTAGTATTGTACCGCTATGTAGCATGTGGTGTATTATCTTGCATTTTGAGCGTGAACTTCACGATATGCAATGTTTTGAAAGTTTGTAATTCATGGTTAACATTAATATTTGATATTATATTGGTGGTGTATATTCTTCTACTTATTACAGTGTATGTGTATAGGAATGTAATGTTTCATATCTGTTTTAGTCTGTCAATTTATGTTTTTGTGTCTTGTTCATGCACTACCAACTCTTAGGTAAATACTCATTAAGGTTTTGATGAGGTCAGTGTATGACCATTAATTAGGATAATTAATGTATGTTATTTAGAACGGGGACTGTACATACGGGGAGGGGAGGGGTAGAAGTGTCAGCTGTGTCTGCACTGGCAATAATGATTATTGTAAAAGGAGGGTTTGTAGGTTATGTATATGGTTGTGGGTTATGTATATTGTGAAAATTTGTGTGGACTGCCTCCAAGTGAGTCGCCTACCCTGGCAAACTCTGTTGACACCGAGCTCTGAGATGGGTACCTCAGCCTCACAAGTGGCTTATAGGACAGATTTTCACAAATGATTGATGTTGCAAGAAAACTCGCCTGCATGCACGTATAAAGGACTAACTTACTTGGTGTTGCAGCATATATCCTGATCTTCACTTCCCTAAGCTTAGCCTTAGCCCCTTTGGACTTCCCCTCAGAAACCACGTGCAACCGGGAGCCTTAATTCCTGCAATATTCAATCGTAATTAGTGTCCTGCCTGCATCTCAGAAATTCCTATATCCAAGAGGGTATGTATCCCCTAGTATAACTATGCAGACTCAGACACTAGCTTCCAGACTGCTCTGAGACACTGGTACTTACTGGGCATGCTCTGCCTGTTGCAACCAGGCCCACAGTTAACACTCAACTCACAAACTCCCCAGACACTGGCCAGAAATCTACGAGAAATAGTGGTCTTGTCTTACTGTAAGGGCCTGACGGAGGAGGTCATCTACGGTACATTGAGGTGCCTCTACCAGATTTCCCCAGGTCTCAGATGTGAAGACACGTGGGGGGCGCCGTCTGCTGATCACGGCACGTCTTGTCCAGTTGGTGTCTGTCTTAAGAAGAACGAGCTGGTCTCCCTTCCAGACCCTCGTCTCTTCGTTCAAACTAGGACTGCCAGTTCTCCCTAGCTAACTTATCCTAGTGTTTGCCTACATTATCGGCCTAGTACTACCTATGTTAAGGTCTTAGGTCTACATTATTATTATCTACAGTTGCCTTAGTAAACCTAATATTAATATACTAACAGTAAAACTACCTACTCCTTCCCTGAAGAGTAAATCTATAAATTAAATAACCTTACCAACAATCCATGCCAACGAGAGAGAATGCTGTTTTTTTGGGAGGGTTTTAAGGGCCATCCAGCTCAGCCGTCCCATACGGCCATGCTGGATCTGTCCTGTGGAACTTTAGGGATCAAATAAATTTCCACATATATGGTTGTAATATAGCCATTATCTATGGTGTTCTTTAAGTGTACTGGGATTGTGTACTAGAGGTTTTGTAATATCTAGTATGGTTTTTAATTTTATACTCTTATACGTTATTGTATTTGTTCTATGTTTTATATAAAAATAATAAAAAAAAAATTATTGCTGTCTTAAGCATAGACAACAATGTACATCTTTAACATGGTAATAAATTGGGTGAAGGATTTCTTTAATTGCCCTGCCAAGGTAAGAGATTGATGGTATCTTATTTAAACTACACACTTGCAACAGTGGTCTCTTGCAAAGAGCTGCATGACCGTGTAACGGGTACACACTGGTTAAACATCTGCTGGTAATTACTTGTTATAGAGGTAAACAAGATGTTTGCCCCTTCTGAGAGGGCTGGGCCCCTCAGGGCTGAAAGGGGTTGAAAGGGGCTGAAGGAGGCTGATACCCCACTCCATCAGAAATTTCTCCACAAGGACCACCTTTCTTCTCAACCATCCAACTCTTAGATAGAGTTCAGCTTTGTTCATGACATAAAACCAAACCCTAAACTAAAAGCGAGACTGCAGACAGTAGGGCTAACATAGGTCCAATGTACCTGTGGACAGAAGGGGAACATCCCCTCAATAAAAAAAGAAACCCTAACACATATAAACTGAAAAAAAAATGCTAGAAACCGGTTACCACAGGTCCCTAACACATCCTAACCTAATACATATAAAATCGAGGCTCTAGATAGTAAGTCTGCCAACTTATTTTCTTTACCAGGGATATGTATTACCCTGACTTTATATGGTTGCAGCTGAAAGGACCACCTCATGATTCTTGTGTTGAGATTCTTCATATTTTGAAGATACACTAGAAAGTTGTGTTCGGTGTAGACTGTGTCCACCTGCGAAGTCTGTCCCACAAATATATCGAAGTGCTCCAAGGCCAGTACCAGCATGAGGGCCTCTTTTTCAATTGTTGAGTAGGCCCTCTGGTGTGGCTGGAACTTCACTGAGAAGAAGGCTACAGGCTGCAACCCCTTGTCCCCGTTTTGCAACAGCACTGCCCCAACCCCAGACTCATAAGCATCAACCTGTAATGAGAAAGGTTTGGAGAAGTCTGGAGACAAAGAATGGATGCAGTACACAATAATCTTTTTGCTTTCGTAAATGCAATTTGACTTTCTGGGGTCCAATTAAAGGTAACTTTGTGGCTGGTAAAAGAGGTAAGAGGGGCAACAATATCTGAAATTTTTTTTACAGAATCTTCTGTAAAACGTTACCGTGCCTAGGAAACGTTGAAGAGATTTCCTATCAAGAGGAACTGGATGATCATTAATGGCAAGAACTTTAGCAAATTTAGGGGCAACTTTGCCACTACCCAGTTCATGGCCTAGAAAAGTAACATTGGCCTGGCCAAAGGAAGACTTAGATAAATTAACAGTTAAATGGGAACTCTGAAAGGTCTCAAAGATAGCCTTAAGCCTAAACAGATGCTGATCCTAAGTATCAGACACTACCTCTATGTCATCTAGGTAAGCTGCCGTGCCTTCAAGTTCTTTAATAGCCTGATGGATAAGTTTCTGGAATGATGAGGGAGAATTTTTCATTCTGAAGGGGGTAACTGTATATTGATAATGACCTTCTGGAATTACGAAGGCAGAGATTTCCTTCGCCTTATCCGTCAAAGGTACCTGATAGTAACCTTGAAGCAGATCTAACTTGGACACAAAAGTAGCCTTACCCACAAACTCGATTACGTCATCCATATGACGAAGAGGGTAAGAATCTGTAATTGTGACCTCATTCACCTTACGGTAGTCTGTACACATACGAAACTCTCCATCAGCTTTTTTAACAAGGATGCACGGTGAAGCCCATGGACTAGATGACTCCTCCACTAACCCATGCTCTAACAGAAATTCTACTTCCTGCTGAAGTTGCCTCTGTTTTTCATGATTAGCTCTGTAGGGGGAGAGTTTAATAGGTTTAGAGTTTCCCACATCTACATCATGATAATCTAATGTACATTTTTTCGGCACATCACGGTAAGATTGTAGAAGCGCAGTTAAACTTGTTACTTGAATTTTAGATAGCCCCATCATTAAAAGGCTAGGGTCCTAGAGGAGGACAGAGTTTGGAAACTTGACATTAATTTCAGAAATAGAGTGCAAAGAGTCAGAGTCATCCTCAGAGGCAGAGGACAGAGTCATTACTGAGACTATCTGGTGTATAAAAAGCTTTAATTTGATTAATGTGATAAGTTTTATTTTTTGAGGTCTTATCAAGGGAAGACACCACATAATTTACATCAGATAATTTACTTACAATTTGCATAGGTCCCATAAATCTAGCTTTCAAGGCATGGCCAGGTATAGGTTCCTGTACCAACACTTGGTCTCCTGGTTGGAAGGAGCAGAATTGTGTATTTCTGTCATACCTCTGTTTATTCTTGTTTTGAGCTGCCTTTAAGTTAGCCTTGGCTAACTGACGTGCCACCTGTAATGTTGAAGACGGGTTGTAGAGTGCTGAGCTAACGTCTTCTCCCATCCATCCTTCTTTGCCCCAAGAATAGCTCAAACGAACTGTACCCAGTGGACTCCTGCACAGTTTCCCCTTATTGAAAACAGCAACAAAGGTAGTGATTCATCCAAGTCTGTAGGAAAATGCATACAAAAAGTTCTCAACATGGTTTTTAACGTCTGATGGAATCTTTCCAAGGCGCCTTGGGACTGAGGATGATAGGCAGTGGATAAGTTGTGGATTATCCCTAACCTTGTTAATGCTTCCCTAAATGCTTTGTAAGTGAAGTTAGTACCTTGAGCACTTTGAATAGATTTAGAAATGACAAAACAAGATATAAATTTGGTTAAAGCCTTGAGAATGGCTTGGGAATTTCTTCTGGGTATCTAGTTACTCTATCCATGATGGTAAATAAGAATTGATTTCCAGTCTTGGACTTTGGTAGTGGACCTACACAATCTATAATTAACTCTGTAAAAGCTTCTCCATCAGCTGGTATAGGCTGAAGAGGTGCAGGTTTAATGGAATGTCCAGGTTTCCCTACTTGCTGACATTCTCGGCAACAGTGGATATGATTCTTCACATCCTGCCTTAATTTTGGCCAATAGAATTCTTTTGTGATTCTATATAATGTTTTAGTAATTCCTAGGTGACCTCCTAATGAAATATTATGAGCTATATTCAATACTTTAGGTCTAAACTTTGTTGGAACCACTAACCAATCTGACTGTGGCCTACCCTCTACCTCCTTACCAGTCTCAGTGGAGATCAAATAGTCTGAAAAGAGAAATGCAGTGAAGGGCCTTCGTTGTTCCTCTCGGAAGGACAGTCCCTCGGGCATAGAAACAGAGATATCTGTCAATCCTGCAACCCTGGAATAGGAAGGCTTGATCTGGGTGTGTTCACTAAATTTACGAGGCTCTGGCCAATTTTCCTAGTAAAACAAATTGGCTATTCCGAGATAAGAGTCGTCCAAGGATAGGTGAGCATTATCGCCAGACAACCCTTGGGATGTTGCCCGAGTTATGGCTAACACTGGAGAAGAATTAATCATTATGAGTTCAGGACATACACTAGAAGTGGTAATGTTATTACCCAGTAATTACATGCCACCTTTCATAGCAAATCCTTTGGATACATCTACAGTCAAATATCTAGGGTAATATTTACACTTTATATAGATTCAATGCAAGGGGACAGAAAAGATCGCTCCTCCGACGGCTTCAAGCAAAACAGAGGATTGTAATGAAGTGTGTTCAGAATGGGGAAGTAATCCCTCTCTTATAAGCGAGAAATATGCTCCAGTATGAAAGTTAAGACACTTGTGCAACATCTGGTTATCTTTATTGTAGACGTTTCGCTATCCAGTGGCTTTATCAATACAGATTCTTTGGACATAATAAGAAAACTGAAGAACTATATACAAAAGATGAGGTAATCAGTCCCTCAGACTTGGAGGTGGTGTTTACAGCACCGTCATTGTAGAGATTCTGAAGCACAGGTAAGGAGACTGGCGTTTATATAGGCGTCAGTGAAGAGGGACGTGTAGCAGACGAGGGCATAGTCACTGGTAGGCAGGATTCCCCAGTGGAAGCAGGTCCTTCCCAAATTGATGGGCTAGTTGTAGAAGTCGTGAAGAAGTTCATGTAGATATCCTCCTTTCATCTTGTCGGTATTGTATACCTGTATTGCACAACTTGTCAGGCACTGCAACATCATGGTATCTTGATTCAGAGGACAAACATGACCTTCTTCACGACTTCTACAACTAGTCCATCAATTTGGGAAGGACTTACTTCCACTTGGGAATCCCGCCTACCAGTGACTATGCCCTCGTCTGCTACACGTCCCTCTTCACTGACGCCTATATAAGCGCCAGTCTCCTTACCTGTGCTTCAGAATCTCTACAACCACGGTGTTGTAAACAGCACCTCCAAGGCTGAGGGATTGATTACCTCATCTTTTGTATATAGTTCTTCTGTTTTCTAATTATGTCCAAGAATCTGTATTGATAAAGCCACTGGATGGCGAAACGTCTACATAAAGATAACCAGATGTTGCACAAGTGTCTTAACTTTCATCTTGTCGGTATTGTATACATGTCTTGCATGCTCCAGTATCCCTAAAGGTTCTGACTTCAGTTTTCTTTGAGTCTTCCTGAAGGGAAATTCGACTTTTACAATAATAAGGGGCCATCCCTTTCTCTACTTCTTTCAGGGTAATATTACTAGGGACATTATAGATTTTCCCTACTGGGTGGGGCTTATTTGGACAGTTTGGGCGGATATGTCCTACTTACCTGCACAGATAACAGACGGCAGGCTTGATCTTAGCTCCCTGCTGACATTGTAACTGGTGTCGCTCTGGTTGGTGTCTCTCTTGATACTTTTGTCGAGTTACACCTTGCTGAGTGGTTTGTCGCTCACCAGGCTGACCATAAGTTGAGTAGCGTGGCTCACCAGGTGACGTAGTTGGCTGAGGTAGACATTCTCCATCCGGCTGGCACTTCATCCTCCATTGTTGACGATCTCTGCTCATGCCAGGCTGTTGAAAAGAGATGGGACCGCTCGGACAATGAGCGGTCGGTTTCAAAAGTATCAGCCAGCTTGGCTGCCTCCATTGCAGTGATTAAGACACGATATTGCAGAAAGACTCTAACCTCTGGTTCCACAGACTCCAACAGGTTATCTACTAAGATGAGCTACACTAGATCATCGAAAGTTGCGACACCACTTGCTTTATACCAGCTGGTAAAAGCTTTGGTCTGCTGTCTCACAAAATCCACGAGGGATTGACCAAGCTGTCGTCTGCCTAACTTGAATGACTTCCCATACTTAGCAGGAATGCATTGATATGCTGCAGGAACTGTGGTCTTCACCACTTTGTAATTGCAAAAATCAGCGTCATTTAACACTGATGTAAATTCCTGTGCCTTACCAATAAGAGCTGTATGCACCAAAGACGCCCAGTGCTGAAGATTGAGACAATTATGCAACATATGGGAATCTTTATTGAGGAAACGTTTCGCGACACAGTGGCTTCATCAGTCCAATACAAACCATTAGGGTGTAAGGAGAGGAGGAATTTGAGGTAATGAGTCCCTCAGCCTGGAGTCGATGTGTTCAGTCCATCAATCTTGTAGGAAGTACAGTATAGGGCCATAGACGTGGTTTATATACTGTAGCCAGGTGAGGCGAAGCAGGAGGAGGCGGGGTAATAGTGGTACCATCCACTAGTCGAAGTAGGTCTTCGTCCAAAGGTTGGACAAGGTTGAAGAATTGTTTGTATCAAGATCCCATGATGTTGCAGTGTCTGAAAGTTGTGATAAATGGTTTAGAAAACCGACAATGACCTTTGGACGATGACCTACTTCGACTAGTGAATGGTACCACTATGACCCCGCCTCCTCCTGCTTCGCCTCACCTGACTACAGTATGTAAGCCACGTCTATGCCTTATACTGAACTTCCTGCAAGACTGATTGACTGAACACATCGACTCCAGGCTGAGGGACTGATTACCTCAAACTCCTCCTCTCCTTACACCCTTATAATTTGTACTGGACTAATGAAGCCACTGTGTGACGAAACGTTTCCTCAATAAAGATTCCCATATGTTGCATAAGTGTCTCAATCTTCAACTTGTCTGTTTTGTAAACCATTTATCACACGCCCAATGCTGTTCCGGCCACCTCAAGGCTCGAGCCTGATTTTCGAAAGTTTCGAAAAATTGTTCAGGTCTTCTTTGAAGCGGGGAAATAGCTGTACTGCTTTTTGTAAACTAAAGTAATTTACAACTTGAGATATCTGCCTTCTTTCTTTTTTCCCTATCAAATTCTTCCTTTGCATATGCCCTTTGTTCCCTAGTCTGCTCAAGATTGATTTTCGCCAACTCAAGTGCCAACGCAGCAGATTCACCTTCAGACAACCTTGTCGCATGAGACTGACGATTTTGCTCAGTTGATTTATCATTTTCCTCCTGCGAGAATATCAGGGATTTTTTTCCTAGCTCCCACAGAGGGAGGAGTTCGATGTGCCATCTCCCTTTCTCGAAGTTTGATACTTACAAGAGTACAGAGCTGCGCAGCTGTGAGAGTACGTTCGTAATCAATGCCAATGGAACGAGCAATTTGCCATCAATGCCAATTGAACGAGCAATTTGCCAACAACGCTGTAAAGAAAATTTAGACAAGTTTAATAAAGTGTATTCAGAGACTAGACGTCTGACTCGTCTAGGTGGCATACCCCAATGTAACACGTTATTTGCAATACACGCTTAACTATGCACAGTATGACTGCAGAATACGCACATACAATAGCAAGGCCGATACACAATAGCAAAGCCAACTGATAAATATTCACACAACAGCAAGACTGACCGTAGCGAAGCGAGCACAATGAACAAGCTAATAGGAAGCTAATAGCAAGCTCCCAGACAGGCTACCCATATTATATCCTAGATGTAAAGGGGAGAAAGGAGCAGAACAAACACAGATGAATGACTGAAATATATTTTCCTTCACCAAGAGCAATGTGGATATTTACAACTATGTACACTATATACAGTTGGAAATGTATGTGTACAACACGGTTTAGGCAAGGCCAGGACACAGCCTGGAGACAGAATGGACAACCTTGCTCTACCAACTCTAGTATGGAAATGACAAGGGTAGACAGGCGGGTGGTGCCCACAACACCTACGATTGCCAGACGCACCTTCTCATTGGCTGAACCTGGGTACTGATCGAACGATGAGGTCCCATCGTTCGACTCTAAGTACTGGCGCATGAGGTGTGTACATGCGTTGAACAAAGGTTAGGTACTCTTTGCGTGCCACATTCTCAAGCACCATTATCTCCTTCTCAATACTCTCAAGCACCTTTCTCTCCTTCTCAACACACCCAAGCACTGCTTTTTCCTCCTCTCTCCTCAAACTTAAGCAGCCGTCCCTGATTTCCTCAACATACTCTCACGAATCCAATTCTCCCTCCCTCTCTCATACTCTCATGCCCCTACTCCTGACTCCTTTACCACATTTTCAAGAATCCAGTCCATCCTCCCTTAGCACACAATAAAACACTAATCCTTCCCTCCCTCACCACGCACTCAAGCATTCGGGCCTTCAACTCAAAACTCCCAAGCAGCAATCCCTACCTTATTCAAAAAAAATATGGAAGCATCCCTGCCTCCCTCAAAATACATCAGTGCACCCATCCCTCCCTTTTTCACCACACATTAAGGCGCCCATCACTACCTCACCAAACACTCAAGCACTTCCTCCCTCAACACACACTCATCCACTCATTGGTCCCTAACTTTATATTAGGTAAGAGTAGTATTCCTCGCCCAGCTGCCGGTGAGGGTGGACGTTTGCTACTCCTCTCTGACAGGCGCAAGTGCTAGCCAGGCTGTCACAATGGTGGTTGGGGTGCGACGCAGAATTAACACTGTCGGCATAGAATTACTGAGAGGTACAATTAATCAAGATTCGGCGTTGACGTTGTTGCCTCTGATTATTCGAGAGACATATGGGATTGAGGATTGCGACCTTTACGGTGTAGCCTTAAATGGAAACTACCGAATGTTCGTGAAACTGCTGTCATCACACGTGTATGAGGATCTACTTGCTCAATATCAGGATGTTGCTATCGAGGTTAACGAGGGCATCCTGGTAAAGATGGTCGATGTTTCGAGTCAATTTACGTATGTAAAGTTACGTAATGTGCCTTTCGAGGCAAATGAAGCTGACCTACGTAGTGTGTTCGGGAAGTTTGGAACTGTACACGTAGCTCAACAAGGCAAGTGGACGGCAGGGGCTTATGTGGGTTATCCAGAAGGTAGTTTTAGCCTAAAGATGACTCTGAGGCAACCTATACCTTCGTATGTGTTCTTAGAGGAATTTAGGACACAAATACTCGTAACTTACGCTGGCCAACGTAGAACTTGTAGACTGTGTGATGGTTATGATCACATAGCGGCTGAATGTGTGCGGCGGAGGACTGGCCAGGGAATACCAAGGAGTGACATTACGAGGCGAGGACCTACAGTGACAGATCAGAACCGCCAGGATGGACGTAGGCGTGGTCGGTTGTGGAGTGAGGAAGTGGAGGAAATGCAACGTGAGGTGGAGCATGAGGGTGCAGTGCAGCAATTGAGTGCGTCTGCAGAGGATGTGATGCACGAGGCGGACAAGGACGTACCGAATGACGTAGAAATTGACGTAGTGCTTGAGACAGTTTTGCAGGAGATGTTCCCTAAATCGGAGGAAGCCTTGACAGAGGTAACGACGGGAGACCAGGTACAGGGACAAGGGGAAGCATGCGGGTCTGAAGAAAGGAATGTAATGTCGGCTTGGCCAAGTAGTGAGAAGGGGAATGAGGTGATAGAGGTGGAGGTGCACAATGAGGAAGGTCAGGAGACTAGCATGGCGGAAGAGGAAGTGTCGAGGAAGCGGGCAGCTGTCACGTCTGACTCGGATGACGTCCTCACTCCAGCACAAAGACCAGGGAAAAAGGCGGGGATTGAAGGTGTGTGTAGAGGCACAGAGAAAAAGAAACGCCAGCAAGGGGTTAGGAGTGGAGGGGATGGGGTGAGTGCCAAGGACGGTGTGTATGAGGCTACTGGACAGCGGAAAAATGTGGTGGGGAAAAGTGGGTGGAAAACGTAAGCAGGCCTAAGGTGTATGACAATTAATGTTAATGGTTTATGTAAGAGTGGTAAGTGTGTATGGTTGCGAGGACTGCTGTATCGTTACAAGGTAGATGTTGCCTTTATACAAGAGCATAACTTGAAAACAGGAAAATTGCTGGAGGTGGATGGATATAGGGCTTTTGTAACTCCAACGACACGTTTAAAAGGTGGAGTAGGTGTTTTAATTCGTGAGGCAAGCCCGTTTGTTTTGCAAAGGTTTGAGGGGGGGGGTGAGGGAAGAATAATGAGAGTGGACGGGTGGTGGATGCGTGAACGCGTGTCCTTTGTTGGAGTGTATGCTCCGGCGGAGAACGATGCGAGGGTAAAATCGGCATTTGTAAGGGATGATCTGGTGTATTTCTTGAGAGCGCTGCCCAGGGTTGCATTGATTGGGGGAGATTGGAATTGTATAATACGGAGATTTGATGTGATGCCAGCGGGGGCGGGATATTTTTCAAACGTGTTGCGAGACCTGTGTAGAGATATTGGGGTACGAGATGCATTTTGGGGTGGAATAGGTGAAGTGCAACATACGTATGTAAGGAGGGAATACGCAGCTAGACTGGATAGGATCTATATAACGCAAGGGGTTTCAGTGGAGTCTTTTAACACTATAGAAGCAATTTATTCAGATCACAGGGCAGTGGTGGTGGGGGTAGCATGGGACTCGTTAGTGAAACGGTTTGAAAGCTACTGGAAATTAAACACGCGACTCCTTGAGGATGAGGAAGTGGAGGAGGGGTTTGCTTCGCTGTGGAGGAAGCTAAGTGAGGAGGCAAAAAGGGTTGATAATGTTGTACGTTGGTGGGACAGTGTGGCCAAGGAGAGGATTCGTAGGTTTTACGTGGGTGAGGGGAAGCGTATAAATCGACTGAAGTATGGATTAACAAATTATTTGGAAAGTAGAATAGGATACTATCATGAGCAAGGAGTAGTGGGAGGGGTATTCCAAACAGAGGCAATAGATGATCTGAAGAGCAGGATAAGAGAGGTGCAGGAGGAGAGATTTCATGCGGTGCGGGTGCAGGCGGGTGTGGAGGAAGTGCTTTGGGGGGACAAGCCATCGGCATGTGTGTTGAGGAGACAACAGCAGAGGAGGACAGCGACCACAATAGCAGATTTGGAAGTGCACACTGAGGTGAAAGGGTTTAGGGAGGGGCAGGTGTTAAAAACAACGGAGGTGATGAGTATGTTCGCGGATGCGTGGTATGGGCATTATTGGAAAAGTAAAGGAGTTAATAGGGAGGATCTTGATGGGGTGTGTGCTGTAGAGCCCGTAGCTCTGGGGAGAAAGGACAGGGAAGCTTTGGGTGGTGAGATTGAAGAGGGGGAGATATGGAGAGCGCTTGTAGACATGTGCAGAGGCAAAGCACCAGGTATTGATGGACTACCAAGTGAATTTTACTTAAAACATTGGGATCTGTTAAGGGGTTTTTTAGTAACGCTGTTCAATAGAATGAAAGACGGGGGAGAATTGGGCGAGAAGCAAAGTACAGGGGTCGTAGTGCTTGTGCCCAAGGGTAAGGGGCAGAGTACACTTAAGGATTACAGGGCGATTACTCTCATGTGTGCGGACTATAAATTGTTCGCGAAGATTTTGGGGAATAGGTTAAAATGTGTAGTGGGACGTGTAGTTTCAAAAGGTCAACTAGGGTTGCCAGGACGGTCGATGGTCATGGGGCACGGAATTCTAAAGGGGTTTGTTGAGAGTTTTGAGGGGACGCAGGAAGGAGGGGGTATGGTGGCGATTGATTGGCAGGGTGCTTATGATCAGGTGGAAAGGGAGGGTTTAAGACAGATCCTTAGCAAACAAGGTTTTGGGGATGAGATTGTGGGGTGGGTTGAAACGTTGTATAAAGGGGCAAAAGCGAGAATTCAGATCAATGGACGTGTGGGAGGTGTGGTGAACATGGATAGGGGCTTGAGGCAGGGTTGCCCGCTATCACAGTTATTATTTGCATGTGTGCAAGATCCATTTTATAGGTTGGTTGAGACCAGAGTGTGTGGTGGGGAGGGGTCGAGGGAGGGCTTGATTAGGCATCATGTGGTAGGTTACGTGGATGACACGACACTCCTAGTCCGGAAGGGAACAAGATTGAGAGAGTTGGGAGGGGTGGTTGGCATGTTTGGAGGGGCGACAGGCATGACGGTAAACGTTGAGAAAACAAAGATCATGGGGCTAGGGGAGTGGAGAGACAGAGTTGATTGGGACTGTGATGTGGTGAGAAGGCAGGAAGGGCAGTTATTAATATGTGGCATTTCGTATAGAGCGACCATACGGGAGGCTAGGGAGGCGAATTCGTTGAGAATGGTGGAACGCGTGGAACATCGGTTGGGGATGTTACGGCCTTATCACTTGACATTGTTGCAACGGGCGATTGTTATTAACGTATTGCTGTACAGTAAGGTATGGTATGTAGCAGCAGTTTTTCCATTGCTGAGGGCTGAGATTACTCGTATCCTTAGAAGTGTTTTTAGGTTCTTATGGGGCTCAGGATGTGAATGGATGAAGAGGGAGGTGGTGACTTTGCCGGTGAGGAAGGGAGGTTTAGGTTTGTTGGACCTGGGAAGGAGGGTGAAATGCATTTTCGTCAGGTGGGAGTGGAAAAGATTAGGGGGACAGAGGGGGACATGCATGCAAAGGTTACATGATATTTTGAGGGGAATGTATGTGGGTGGGGAATGGAGGGAGTGTGAGATTTTGTTGAGGGCACTTTTGTGGGCGCGCGAGCCAGACAAATTAAAGGTGAGGGATTTATATCGAATATTGAGGGTAGAGGAGACGGCCCCAGTTGAGGGGCTGTTCCCGATGTATGCATGGGGCGCTATATGGAGTCTGTTCGGTAAACTAAAGCTAGGGCCCAGGGTGCGAGAGATCATGTTTAAATTTTTACACGGGATTCTGCCTACTGGATCAGTCCTCAGAAACAGACGTGTGGTAGAGGAGGGTTGGTGTGGGTTATGTGGGGAGTTGGAAACAGCCTATCACGTGGTATACTTTTGCGATTATTTGGGGAGTGTGAGGGAATGGCTGGGGAAAGTGGTCAGGAGGATAGGAGGAACTGGGGTGTCAGTGTTGAGAGCGCTGAGTCTTGATATAGGGGGGGTGGGGGAGAATGTGGCACGGGGAGTAGCTTATATCGTGGTGGATTTCGTGTACATATCGTGGGGAATGAGAGGGGTGGATAATGGGGAGACGAGGAAACGAGTTTTAGCGAGGATTTTTTGTAGGACAATGAATAGGAATCGGGAAATTTATGGGAGGAGATGGGAGGGAGCTTTCACTGAGGGTTACAGGTCCATAACTGTTGGGGAGTTGCTAGAGTTGTGAGGGGGGGGGAAGTGGGTTTAGATTGTTGTGTAAAGCATTAGATAAAAAAAGGGGGGGGGTACCAAACGGGCTTGCCAAACGAAAGATGTTGGTTTGGTGTGCATGTGCGTGGGTGAGTGATAAGTGCAAGAGAGAACGATTGTGTGTAATTGGGATGTGCATGGGAGTGCTGAGTTCATGCGTTCTTAGTAGTTATTTAATATTGTTAATTAATGCCTTCTGCTGAAGGCTATCGTAGTAGCGTATAAAAGTAGAAGTCTGAGAATGCTGCATGGGACAGCAATAAAGATAGGATTTGACTCCCATTGTAAACTAATTCAGTTTCTAATGTATATATATATATTTGCGGTATGTAATTATTGTGTGTGGATATTGAAATTAGCAGTCGGGAAGGAGTCAGAGGATTCTTTATTTTGTATTACTTGAATAGTTATATTTTGTAGTAAAGAATTATGTATATGGCAGTATTCACCTATCAGCTGCATGACATATTACTGCATATTGCAGTGTATAGAAATTGATGAATTTATATTGTCTGTCGATGCTCTCATGCTGTATGCTTCTGTTAATGTATTGTATGTTATAAATAAAATATAAAAAAAATCATTACTTTTACTTGTTAATTTACAGTACATGTTAGGATAACCAGCACTCATTAACCTGCAATAATTACACGATTCTATAACTCAGAGCACACACAATATACACTCATTATTAGAGCACAGGATTTTATATTTATTATCCTCATAACTGGAGGCAACATGAATATGATTATTTTTCTGAACTCACAATTGTAACACTTGTTTGTTCACATGTATATTTTTCTGAGCACAAAACACAGAACACAAACAATTACTTCTTCATAACATATAACCCACTCGTAAATCACTTCGTAGTAGATGCAATAAAATAGCAATTATCAGTTGGTCACTGCCAGTAAACCAGCTGTGGGTGTTACCACCAGCTGCCTCGTAGCTGTGTGGCAACCACAGCTGGTGATGATCTTCCTCAACTGGAGTCAACAGTTTCATCTGTACATACAACATCATCACTCACATGTTGATGGCACAACAATTTTTCATCAGAAAATTTAGATCATCACAACATCGGATGTTGGATGATTTTGATGATTTACAAGTTGATGACCTGAACCATGTTGTTATGAGATGATTATAATTATTACAAACATCTGATTTACAAGTTGATGACCTGAACCATGTTGTTATGAGATGATTATAATTATTACAAACATCTGATTTACAAGTTGATGACCTGAACCATGTTGTTATGAGATGATTATAATTATTACAAACATCTGATTTACAAGTTGATGACCTGAACCATCTTGTTATGAGATGATTATAATTATTACAAACATCTGATTTACAAGTTGATGACCTGAACCATCTTGTTATGAGATGATTATAATTATTACAAACATCCATATTTATTACTTTTATATCTTAATAAAAATATAGAATATTTATAAGAAATATGAAGAGATTTTACGAAAATATGAAATATCTAATAAAAATATGAAATATTTTATAGAAATATAGAATGTTTTATACAAATATTAATTTTTCCTTCAATAACATGTTTGATGATGAAGGAAGAATGATGATGTCATTGCACTTGATTATTAATGCCACTGTTTGCAGTGTCATCATTTTTGCTTTGTTAGTAATTATAACGTTAATATCTCTGTTACCGTTAATATCACATGACTACCGAATATCTTAATTATAACATACAAAATTCATGTTTATATTAATAAAAAAATTCTATGATATAGCCGCATTCTTGTATTCGCATCATTTAGTTATAATAAAGCTGCACAATAAGAAGAGGTGTATAAGTGGATGACGGGCATAAAGAAAGGTGATACTAATAAAGTACTGAGGGTGTCGAACCAGGAAACAACCAGAAATAATGGGTTAAAGTTGGATAAATTTAGATTCAGAAAGGACCTAGGTAAGTACTGGTTTTCGAACAGAGTTGTGGATGCGTGGAACAATCTTCCCAGTAGAGTGATAGAGGCTAGGACCTTGGGTAGCTTTAAAAAGAGATTGAACAAATATATGAGCAGGAGGGGATGGGTTTGATTGGTGTCGTGGGTATGGGAGTTAATTAATTCTTGGGTAGTTTTGGGTAGGGATGGTTTGGTAAGGAGCTGCCTTGTATGCTCTTATGTTCTTATATTATAAATTATTTAATGAATACAAAGCTTGTGATCACAACTGGTGTTGTTACAGACAACTTGTTGGAGACAATGTGAAGAAGAATATAACAACATGTTACAAGCTGTTACTGATAAACGTCTTGAAAAACTTAGAGAGAACATCCCTATCAAGATTGATGGTAACATCCAGGACGCTAATGGTAGGACAATACTTCACTGGGCAGCAGAGCGTGGTTATAAGGAAGTGGTAAAAGTGCTCTTGGAGACATGCAAGGTTCACCCTCACGTCTTGACCTGGGCTGCTGAGACTCCTGAGGACCTGGCACGACAGGCACGACATTATATTTACTTACCTAGTCAGAGAGATGACACTTTTCTGGTAAGTGAAACATTCAGATATTCACTTTCAAGATTTCACTTTTTGCTTTCGTAAAAATCAATTTTCTGCCACATATGCGAAATTTCACAAAAATGGTAGAATTTTCACATTTATGGTAGAATATGTCTTCATTAATTCAGAACACTAATATTATAAGTCAGTTTACTAAATAACTAAACTCTTGTTGGCTGCTGCCTGATCAATGGAAAGTGTTCCATTTATCAAATAACTCCATGTAAGTGTCCGTAACGCCCTTAAAAAAAAGAAAGTAGTTGAATATCCAAACTAAGAAGCTGCAGTTAAAACTCCCTCAATAAACCCAGGAAATATTACTGAAACCTTCGTAGAAGCTCAGGAATTTGAAACAACAATTTCAAGATGAACAAAAGTTTTTCATACCCTGCAGCCAAATACCCACAAACAATTCAAGAACAATAAATCAACACCTGGAAGCCAAAAGTTACTAAATTTAAACCCTATACTAGGAGCAAGATTGTGATTGTATATGACAAATAACTCACCAAAACTTGGGTGGCCGTATTATAGTTTTTTAGCTGTGCTAACATGATTGCAATAGCCATTCACGTTTTGTTTTCAGAGAGGGTTTAATTTCTCTCTTATATCACAGAAACCAGTAGACTATCATAATGAAACTTACTCTGTTTTCTCTGATATTCTAGGGAATATGAACACTGAACAAAAAAATATTTAAAATTTCAGATTAATCTGAAGTTATATATTTTTTTTGAATAATTCCAGTCATTTTACACCCTCCCTCCTCTAGCCTTCTATCTGCGGTAATATAAAAAAAAAAAAAAAAAAAAAAAAAATATGGGTGGCCTTAGAGGACGGAAAACCAGAGATCTGGTAGACGAACCAGGGAGGAAAGACTGGGAGTTAGAGC
Organism: Cherax quadricarinatus; assembly: GCF_038502225.1. NCBI lineage: Eukaryota > Metazoa > Arthropoda > Malacostraca > Decapoda > Parastacidae > Cherax > Cherax quadricarinatus. The sequence goes on from NC_091386.1 coordinate 8,934,109, forward strand.
TCCAAAAAAGGGAGGAAGAGTGGGGAAGGAAGATAGTAGAGCTTGGTAAGAAAATGGAAGAGCGGATAGCTGAAGAGTGCAGGAAGTGGGAAGTACAGGTCTTAGCAGCAGAAGCTAGGATACAGTGCTTAGAAGAGAAACTGCAAAGCCTGAAACAGATTAGAGAGACAAATGACAATTCAGATGTGACATCAGGAAATTCAAAGTCAGGCGCAGACAAGGGGATGGTAAGCAACAACGGAGACATGCCGTACACGAAGGCCCTATCAGACCCACGTGGGGCCAGGGAAAAGACGATGAGCACACTGAGATCAAACGACAGGTCTGAAGACAATGATGGAAATTCAAAGTCAGGCGCAGACAAGGGGATGGTAAGCAACAACGGAGACATGCCATACACGAAGGCCCTATCAGACCCACGTGGGGCCAGGGAAAAGACGATGAGCACACTAAGATCAAGCGACAGGTCCGAAGACAATGAAGGTTTGTTATATGCAGAGATTCTAACAGCCAACTGCAGTAGAAAGGGACAGCTGGCCAGGAAAGACAGTCCACTGAGAATAGAAGTTTCAGATATGACAGGGACTGAAGGCAAGAACATGTCAATGGAAGGAAATAAAATGCCTCAGAGGACGCAGATGGAGACTCAGTGGGAGGAGGAAAGGGCGAGGTCAGTTTTTGTGTACGGGCTCCAAGAAGCCAAGGGGGCCAACTTTGAAGAAATAAAACAGGAGGAGAAAAAAATGATTGAAGGCATCATGAAAACAATAGGGGAGGGCAATATGACCCAGGTGACAAATTTTCAGAGAATTGGGTGGTTTGCGAGTGGAAGGATACGGCCTGTCAGAGTAACTTTCAAGGAAGAATCAGTTCGAATCAGGATTCTGCAAGAGAAAGCAAGACTGAGGGACAAAGAGGGGTACCAGAGAGTATACCTCGACCGCGACAGAACACAAGAAGAAAGGACTACACTGAAAGAGAGGGTACAGAGACGCAAGGAGGAACGAGAAGCAATGAAAATGAGCAGGACCCAGACACAGGAGGAAGGGCAAACACACCCCACAGAATCTCCCACCAAAAGACCCCACCCGCGACATTCCCAACGCAACTGAGCAACCTATACTACAACCCACTCACTGTTCCCTCTGCCACCAACCCCCATATCACAAACCTCACCCCAACAGCTGTCCCTTATGGGCATTCTGACCCCACCCCCACCAACACATACCCCACCTACACCACAGCCCCATATAGGCCCCCACCAAGGCTCTCGCTCCCCCAACCCCAATATACTTGCATGACCACAATGATAGAAAAGAAACTAAAGGTTTGGTACACAAACGCGGATGGAATAACGAATAAACATGAGGAGTGGAATGAAAGAATCAGTGAAAAATCCCCAGACATCATAGCAGTCACAGAAACAAAAGTCGCTGAGACAATAACAGACACAATCTTCCCAACAGGATATCAGATCCTGAGGAAAGATAGAAGGAGTAGAGGGGGAGGAGGGGTTGCACTGCTCATAAAACACCAATGGGGATTTGAGGAAATGGAAGGCATGGACATGATTGGAGAAAGAGACTACATTGTAGGTACAATTCAGTCCGGAGAACATAAAGTAGTCATTGGAGTGATGTATAACCCACCACAGAACTGCAGGAGGCCAAGAGAGGAGTACGAAGAAAACAACAGGGTGATGGTGGACACACTGGCTGAGGTGGCAAGAAGAGCTCACTCGAGCAGAGCAAAGTTACTGGTAATGGGCGATTTCAACCACAGGGAGATCGACTGGGAAAACTTGGAGCCACATGAGGGTCCCGAAACATGGAGAGCCAAGATGATGGATGTGGTACTTGAAAACCTCATGCATCAACATGTCAGGGACACAACCAGAGAGAGAGGGGAGGATGAGCCAGCAAGACTGGATCTTGTGTTCACCCTGAGCAGTTCAGACATCGAGGACATCACTTACGAGAGGCCCCTTGGAGCTAGCGATCATGTGGTTCTGAGTTTTGACTATATAGTAGAGTTACAAGTGGAGAAGGTAACAGGAACTGAAGGGGACAGGCCAAACTATAAAAGGGGGGACTACACAGGTATGAGAAACTTCCTGCAGGAGGTTCAGTGGGACAGAGAAATGGTAGGAAAATCAGTAAACGAGATGATGGAATATGTGGCAACAAAGTGCAAGGAGGCAGAGGAAAGTTTTGTTCCCAAGGGAAACAGAAATAATAGGAAGACCAAAACGAGTCCTTGGTTTACCCGAAGGTGTAGGGAGGCAAAAACTAAGTGCAACAGAGAATGGAAAAGGTACAGGAGGCATAGGACCCAGGAAAACAAGGAGATTAGTAGAAGAGCCAGAAACGAGTATGCGCAGATAAGGAGGGAGGCCCAGCGACAGTATGAAAACGACATAGCATCGAAAGTCAAATCTGACCCGAAACTGCTGTATAGCCACATTAGGAGGAAGACAACAGTCAAGGACCAGGTGATAAGGCTGAGGAAAGAAGGTGGAGAACTCACAAGAAACGATCAAGAGGTATGTGAGGAGCTCAACACGAGATTTAAGGAAGTATTTACAGTAGAGACAGGAAGGACTCTGGGGGGACAGACCAGATGGGGACACCAACAAGGAATACACCAACAAGTGTTGGACGACATACATACAGATGAGGAGGAGGTGAAGAAACTGCTAAGGGACATCGATACCTCAAAGGCAATGGGACCGGACATCTCTCCATGGGTCCTTAGAGAGGGAGCAGATATGTTGTGCGTACCACTTACCACAATCTTCAACACATCCCTGGAAACTGGGCAACTACCTGAGGTATGGAAGACGGCAAATGTAGTTTCCATTTTCAAAAAAGGAGACAGAAAAGAGGCACTAAACTATAGACCTGTGTCATTGACGTGTATAGTATGCAAAATTATGGAGAAGATTATCAGGAGGAGAGTGGTGGAGCACCTGGAACGGAACAGGAGTATAAATGCCAACCAGCACGGATTCACGGAAGGCAAATCCTGTGTCACAAACCTTCTGGAGTTTTACGATAAAATAACAGAACTAAGACAAGAGAGAGAGGGGTGGGTTGATTGCATCTTCTTGGACTGCAAGAAGGCCTTTGACACAGTTCCTCACAAGAGATTAGTGCAGAAGCTAGAGCATCAGGCGCATATAACAGGAAGAGCACTGCAATGGATCAGAGAATACCTGACAGGGAGGCAACAACGAGTCATGGTACGTAATGATGTATCACAGTGGGCACCTGTGACGAGCGGGGTCCCACAGGGGTCGGTCCTAGGACCAGTGCTATTTTTGGTATATGTGAACGACATGACGGAAGGGTTAGACTCAGAAGTGTCCCTGTTTGCAGATGATGTGAAGTTAATGAGGAGAATTAAATCTGATGAGGACCAGGCAGGACTTCAAAGAGACCTGGACAGACTGGACACCTGGTCCAGCAAATGGCTTCTCGAATTTAATCCTGCCAAATGCAAAGTCATGAAGATAGGGGAAGGGCACAGAAGACCACAGACAGAGTATAGGCTAGGTGGCCAAAGACTGCAAACCTCACTCAAGGAGAAAGATCTTGGGGTGAGTATAACACCGAGCATGTCTCCGGAAGCACACATCAATCAGATAACTGCTGCAGCATATGGGCGCCTGGCAAACCTGAGAACAGCATTCCGACACCTTAGTAAGGAATCATTCAAGACACTGTACACCGTGTATGTCAGGCCCATACTGGAGTATGCAGCACCTGTTTGGAACCCGCACTTGATAAAGCACGTCAAGAAACTAGAGAAAGTACAAAGGTTTGCAACAAGGTTAGTTCCAGAGCTAAGGGGAATGTCCTATGAAGAAAGATTAAGGGAAATCGGCCTGACGACACTGGAGGACAGGAGGGTCAGGGGAGACATGATAACGACATATAAAATACTGCGTGGAATAGACAAGGTGGACAAGGACAGGATGTTCCAGGGAGGGGACACAGAAACAAGAGGCCACAATTGGAAGTTGAAGACACAAATGAGTCAGAGAGATAGTAGGAAGTATTTCTTCAGTCATAGAGTTGTAAGGCAGTGGAATAGCCTAGAAAATGACGTAGTGGAGGCAGGAACCATACACAGTTTTAAGACGAGGTTTGATAAAGCTCATGGAGCGGGGAGAGAGAGGGTCTAGTAGCAACCGGTGAAGAGGCGGGGCCAGGAGCTAGGACTCGACCCCTGCAACCACAAATAGGTGAGTACAAATAGGTGAGTACAGAGGAAGGAAGACGGCAAATGTAGTTCCCATTTTCAAAAAAGGAGACAGAAAAGAGGCACTAAACTATAGACCTGTGTCATTGACGTGTATAGTATGCAAAATTATGGAGAAGATTATCAGGAGGAGAGTGGTGGAGCACCTGGAACGGAACAGGAGTATAAATGCCAACCAGCACGGATTCACGGAAGGCAAATCCTGTGTCACAAACCTTCTGGAGTTTTATGATAAAATAACAGAAGTAAGACAAGAGAGAGAGGGGTGGGTTGATTGCATCTTCTTGGACTGCAAGAAGGCCTTTGACACAGTTCCTCACAAGAGATTAGTGCAGAAGCTAGAGCATCAGGCGCATATAACAGGAAGGGCACTGCAATGGATCAGAGAATACCTGACAGGGAGGCAACAACGAGTCATGGTACGTAATGATGTATCACAGTGGGCACCTGTGACGAGCGGGGTCCCACAGGGGTCGGTCCTAGGACCAGTGCTATTTTTGGTATATGTGAACGACATGACGGAAGGGTTAGACTCAGAAGTGTCCCTGTTTGCAGATGATGTGAAGTTAATGAGGAGAATTAAATCTGATGAGGACCAGGCAGGACTTCAAAGAGACCTGGACAGACTGGACACCTGGTCCAGCAAATGGCTTCTCGAATTTAATCCTGCCAAATGCAAAGTCATGAAGATAGGGGAAGGGCACAGAAGACCACAGACAGAGTATAGGCTAGGTGGCCAAAGACTGCAAACCTCACTCAAGGAGAAAGATCTTGGGGTGAGTATAACACCGAGCATGTCTCCGGAAGCACACATCAATCAGATAACTGCTGCAGCATATGGGCGCCTGGCAAACCTGAGAACAGCATTCCGACACCTTAGTAAGGAATCATTCAAGACACTGTACACCGTGTATGTCAGGCCCATACTGGAGTATGCAGCACCTGTTTGGAACCCGCACTTGATAAAGCACGTCAAGAAACTAGAGAAAGTACAAAGGTTTGCAACAAGGTTAGTTCCAGAGCTAAGGGGAATGTCCTATGAAGAAAGATTAAGGGAAATCGGCCTGACGACACTGGAGGACAGGAGGGTCAGGGGAGACATGATAACGACATATAAAATACTGCGTGGAATAGACAAGGTGGACAAGGACAGGATGTTCCAGGGAGGGGACACAGAAACAGGAGGCCACAATTGGAAGTTGAAGACACAAATGAGTCAGAGAGATAGTAGGAAGTATTTCTTCAGTCATAGAGTTGTAAGGCAGTGGAATAGCCTAGAAAATGACGTAGTGGAGGCAGGAACCATACACAGTTTTAAGACGAGGTTTGATAAAGCTCATGGAGCGGGGAGAGAGAGGGTCTAGTAGCAACCGGTGAAGAGGCGGGGCCAGGAGCAAGGACTCGACCCCTGCAACCACAAATAGGTGAGTACAAATAGCTGAGTACACACACACACACACACTCACACACACACACACACACACACACACACACACACACACACACACAAATCCCACAGTAAGCTACCAGGTCTCCCACCCCCACAGGCCTCCCAAACCACAGTGTTAGAAAGGAAACTGAAGGTATGGTACACAAACGCTGATGGAATAACAAACAAGTGGGAGGAGTGGAACGAAAGAGTCAAAGAGGCATCACCAGACATCATAGCGATCACAGAAAGCAAGCTTACAGGTATGATAACAGATGCCATCTTTCCAGTGGGATACCAGATCCTGAGAAAAGACAGAAGGAACAGGGGGGGTGGAGGAGTGGCATTGCTGATCAAACACCGATGGAATTTTGATGAGCTGGAGAGAGGAGACAGCGGAGAAGAAAGTGATTACATAGCGGGAACGCTTCACTCTGGTGGTCCCAAGGTAATAATTGCAGTGGTGTATAACCCACCACAGAACAGCAGGAGGCCAAGGCAAGAGTATGACGAGAGCAATAGAGCGATGGTTGACACACTGGCTGCAGTGGCGAGAAGAGCTCATGCATGCAGGGCAAAGCTCCTGATCATGGGCGACTTTAACCACAAGGAGATCGAATGGGAGAACTTGGAGCCACATGGGGGCCAAGATACATGGAGGGCTAAGAAGATGGAGGTGGTACTGGAAAACTTCATGTACCAACACGTAAGGGACACTACAAGAGAGAGAGGAGAGGATGAACCAGCAAGACTGGACTTAGTATTCACCTTGAGTAGTGCAGATATTGAGGACATCACATATGAAAGACCCCTTGGGGCCAGCGATCATGTGGTTTTGAGCTTCGAATACACAGAAGAGCTACAAGTGGAGGGGGAAGCAGGAAGGCAAGGACAAATGAAGCCAAACTACAGGAAAGGGGACTACACAGGAATGAGGAACTTCCTGAATGAGGTACAGTGGGACAGAGAACTGGCAGGGAAGCCAGTTAATGAGATGATGGAATATGTAGCAACAATGTGCAAGGAGGCTGAGGAGAGGTTTGTACCCAAGGGTAACAGGAATAATGAAAAAGCCAGGATGAGCCCATGGTTCACCCAAAGATGCAAGGAGGCAAAAACCAAGTGTGCTAGGGAATTGAAGAAATATAGAAGGCAAAGGACCCAGGAGAATAAGGAGAGCAGTCGTAGAGCCAGAAACGAATATGCACAGATAAGAAGGGAGGCCCAACGTCAATATGAAAACGACATAGCAGCAAAAGCCAAATCTGACCCGAAGCTGTTATACAGCCACATCAGGAAGAAAACAACCGTTAAGAACCAGGTAATCAGGCTAAGGAAGGAAGGAGGAGAGACAACAAGAAATGACCGTGAAGTATGTGAGGAACTCAACAAGAGATTCAAAGAAGTGTTCACAGAGGAGACAGAAGGGGCTCCAGAAAAACGGAGAGGTGGGGTACACCACCATGTGCTGGACACAGTACACACAACCGAGGAAGAAGTGAAGAGGCTTCTGAGTGAGCTAGATGCCTCAAAGGCAATGTGGCCAGATAACATCTCTCCATGGGTCCTGAGAGAGGGAGCAGAGGCGCTATGTGTACCCCTAACAACAATATTCAATACATCTATCGAAACAGGGAGATTGCCTGAAGCATGGAAGACAGCAAATGTGGTCCCAATCTTTAAAAAAGGAGACAGACAAGAAGCACTAAACTACAGACCAGTGTCACTGACATGTATAGCATGCAAAATCATGGAAAAGATTGTCAGGAGAAGAATGGTGGAACATCTAGAAAGGAATGATCTCATCACCAGCAGCCAACATGGTTTCAGAGATGGGAAATCCTGTGTCACAAACCTACTGGAGTTCAATGACATGGTGACAGCAGTAAGACAAGAGAGAGAGGGGTGGGTGGATTGCATTTTCTTGGACTGCAAGAAGGCTTTTGACACAGTACCACACAAGAGATTAGTGCAAAAACTGGAGGACCAAGCAGGGATAACAGGGAAGGCACTGCAATGGATCAGGGAATACTGTCAGGAAGACAGCAGCGAGTAATGGTACGTGGCGAGGTGTCAGAGTGGGCACCTGTGACCAGCGGGGTCCCACAGGGGTCAGTCCTAGGACCAGTGCTGTTTCTGTTATTTGTGAACGACATGACGGAAGGAATAAACTCCGAGGTGTCCCTGTTTGCAGATGACGTGAAGTTGATGAGAAGAGTTCATTCGATCGAAGACCAGGCAGAACTAAAAAGGGATCTGGACAGGCTGCAGAACTGGTCCAGCAACTGGCTCCTGGAGTTCAATCCCACCAAGTGCAAAGCCATGAGGATTGGGGAAGGGCAAAGAAGACCGCAGACGGAGTACAGTCTAAGGGGCCAGAGACTACAAACATCACTCAAGGAAAAAGATCTTGGGGTGAGTATAACACCAGGCACATCTCCTGAAGCGCACATCAATCAAATAACTGCCGCAGCATATGGGCGCCTGGCAAACCTCAGAACAGCATTCCGACATCTTAATAAGGAGTCGTTCAGGACCCTGTACACCGTGTACGTTAGGCCCATATTAGAGTATGCGGCACCAGTTTGGAACCCACACCTAGCCAAGCATGTAAAGAAATTAGAGAAAGTGCAAAGGTTTGCAACAAGACTAGTCCCAGGGTTAAGAGGTATGTCCTATGAGGAGAGGTTAAGGGAAATCAACCTGACGACACTGGAGGACAGGAGAGATAGGGGGGACATGATAACGACTTACAAAATACTGAGAGGAATTGACAAGGTGGACAAAGACAGGATGTTCCAGAGACTGGACACAGCAACACGGGGACACAGTTGGAAGCTGAAGACACAGATGAATCAAAGGGATGTTAGGAAGTATTTCTTCAGCCACAGAGTAGTCAGGAAGTGGAATAGTTTGGGAAGCTATGTAGTGGAGGCAGGATCCATACATAGCTTTAAGCAGAGGTACGATAAAGCTCATGGTTCAGGGAGAGTGACCTAGTAGCGACCAGTGAAGAGGCGGGGCCAGGAGCTTGGACTCGACCCCTGCAACCTAAACTAGGTGAGTACAACTAGGTGAGTACACACTCACACACACACACACACACACACACACACGCACACACACACACACACACACACACACACACACACACACACACACACACACTCACACACTCACACACACACTCACACACACACACACACACACACACACACACACACACACACACACACACACACTCACACACACACACATTAACGAATAAACATGAGGAATGGCAAGAAAGAATCAATGAGAAGTCCCCAGACATCATAGCAGTTACAGAAACAAAACTCATGGAGACAATAACAGATGCAATCTTCCCACCAGGATACCAGATCATGAGGAAAGATAGAAGGGGCAGGGGGGGAGGTGAGGTTGCTCTGCTCGTAAAAAACAGATGGAAATTCGAGAAAATGGAAGGAATAGATGAGACGGGAGAAAGAGACTACATAGCATGTACACTTCAGTCTGGGGAACACAGTGGTCATTGCAGTGATGTATAATCCACCACAGAACTGCAGGAGGCCAAGAGAGGAATATGAAGAGAGCAACAGAGCAATGGTGGACACTCTTGCTGAGGTGGCAAGAAGAGCTCACTCCAGCAGAGCAAAGTTGCTGGTTATGGGGGATTTCAACCACAGGGAGATTGACTGGGAAAACCTGGAGCCACATGGGGGTCCCGAAACATGGAGAGCCAGGATGTTGGACGTGGTGCTGGAAAACCTCATGCACCAATATGTTAAGGACACTACCAGAGTGAGAGGGGAGGATGAACCAGCAAGATTGGACCTTGTGTTCACCCTGGGCAGCTCAGACATTGAGGACATCAAGTATGAGAGTCCCCTAGGAGCTAGCGACCACATGGTTCTGTGCTTTGAATACATAGTAGAGCTGCAAGTGGAGAGAATAACAGGAGTAGAATGGGAAAAGCCTGACTATAAAAGAGGGGACTACATAGGGTTGAAGAACTTCCTGCGGGAGGTCCAGAGGGACAGAGAACTGGCAGGAAAGCCAGTAAATGAAATGATGGAATATGTAGCAACAAAATGCAAGGAGGCAGTGGAAAGGTTCATTCCCAAGGGCAACAGTAACAACGGGAAGACCAGAACAAGCCCCTGGTTTACCCGACGGTGTAAGGAGGCAAAAACAAAGTGCAATAGTGAATGGAAAAAGTACAGAAGGCAGAGAACACACGAAAATAGGGAGATCAGTCGCAGAGCCAGGAATGAGTACGCACAGGTAAGGAGGGAGGCCCAGCGACAATATGAAAATGACAT
>NC_091386.1:8949122-9079122 GCF_038502225.1 Cherax quadricarinatus
ACTGCTAAGTAAAAAGCATGGCGAAGGTATAAGAGACATCCTACCACCTATAACAGGAACTTGCACAGGCAAGCCTGTAGGCATATGGGTGACGTTCAAAAGTGGGCCATTGCTAAATGGGAGGTAGGCACTAAAATAAAGCTAGCATCAGGTAGGGTAGGCTCCAAAACCTGGTGGTCCCTGGTCAAGGACAGACAAGGTTATCTGCCTGATGAACTCATTCCACCTCTAAATCGACAGGATGGGACCACCTGTACTATCAGTCAAGAGAAGGCGGACCTCTTTCCTGAACACTTTGCTACCAAAATTACAAGTTCCTGATCCAGCAAGGGACCCTCCTTGGCTAGCTGCAAGAACTGTGTCAAAACTGTCAGTGGTGACAATAAGGCAGGAGGAGGTGCATTTCCTTCTTTAATCGCTTGACAAAGAAAAGGCTGTGGGTCCAGACAAGTTGAGCCCAAGATTGCTGAGAAGATGTGAAGACCAGCTAGCAGCACCTCTAAGTCGCATCTTTCAGCACTGCCTAGTACAGTGTAAATGGCCCTCTCCATGGAAAGAGGCAAATGTAGTCCCTGCTCACAAAAAGAAGAGCAGAGCAGAAATCAGCAACTACAGACCAGTGTCACTCCTGTCAATCACTGGTAAGATCCTTGAGACAATAATCTCAAGACAAATGACAGAGTTTTTTGACTACCACTCACTACTCTGTGACCGTCAATATGGCTTCAGGAAAGGTTACTCTGCTGCTGATCTGTTGTTAAACCTCTCCACCATGTGGCACCAGTCACTGGATGAATCCAAAGTCAGCTGTGTGGTAGCACTGGACAATGCTGGCGTTTTCGACCGGGTGTGGCACCAGGGCCTCTTAGCAAAACTTCAAGCACTGGGAATTGCAGGCTCTACGCTATGTCTCCTCAGTGATTACCTTCATGGTAGATCTCTAAATGTAGTTCTCAATGGAACGGAATCAGCAAGACATCCTATTGGGGCAAGTGTTCCACAAGGAAGCGTGCTGGGACCATTGTTATGGAATGTCTACTTCAACGACCTTCTTCATCTCATCCCAGAATCACATGCATATGCAGACGACTGTACACTGATATTCACTTATCCAAGAGAAGAAATGCCAGCTGCTCTAAGCTACATCAATCACCAGCTGAGAGCTATATCAGCTTGGGGAAATAGATGGCAAGTAACATTTGCACCTGAGAAAACGCGAATGATGATCGTCTCTAGGCACCATGATGGTAATGCTGGTGCAGTAGTAAGGATGAATGGGAGGGCGTTGGCACCTGGAGAAGAAGTTGATATCCTTGGGGTGAAATTTGACCCCAAACTAACCATGAAAAACCATGTTGTAAATCTTGCAAACAAGGCAGCCAGGAAGCTTACAGCACTTCGCCGTATCTCGCATCTGCTTGACAGTAGGGGTTGCAAGATTCTGTACGAGGCACAAGTACGCTCACACCTTGAGTATGCTCCACTTTCTTGGTTCGCCTGCCCCCCCCCCTTCTCATCTGCGACTGCTTGACAGAGTAGAGAACAGAGCAAGACGTCTAATCTCTCGCCTGGACCCATCCTGGATAGATCTGTCATTTCAGCAGAGCCTTCAACATAGAAGGGATGTGGGTGGCCTTACCGTTATATACAAGGCCAATATTGTCAAAGTACCACACTTGGATCCACTTCGAGGACAGCGTGAAACAAGCTTTTATGCCACAAGACTGGCAGAAAGCAGCAACTTCACTCTGGCTGTACCCTTCTCCAGAACATCACTCCATCTGAGATCATATATACCCAGGATGACTCGAGTGTGGAACATATTTGTACAGCATAATGATGTCAACGAGATAAAGCCAGTTGATCAAATGAAAATCCTGGCCCACAGATGGCTCCAACTTCATCCTGTTCCCTACATGTATGTCTCATAACAATAAAAATGCTTTCAAATGAGCTGATGTAGGTAACAGCTCTTAGCTTGCCAATCAAGTTAGGAATCCTTAACCGGTAAATAGCTTGTCAGTAAAGCTAGGGATCTTAACCTTGTCAAACTCTGTGTAAAAAAAAAAAAGAGAGAGGGATAGAGAGAGAGAGTGAGAGAGAGGCAGAGAGAGAGAGAGAGAGAGAGAGAGAGAGAGAGAGAGAGAGAGACAGACAGACAGACAGACAGACAGACAGACAGACAGACAGACAGACAGACAGACAGAAGCAGAGGGGGGTAGACTGAGTTTTCGTGAATTGTAAGAAGGTTTTTGACACAGTTCCACGAAGGAGATTAGTTCAAAAGCTGGAGAACCAGGTAGGTATAACAAGGAAGGCACTGTAGTGGACCAGAGAATACCTGATGGAAAAACATCAGCGATTCATGGTACATGACTGACGAGGTGTCAGAGTGGGCACCTGTGACGACTGGGGTTCCACAGGGGTCAGTCCTAGGACCGGTGCTGTTCCTGGTATGTATTAATGACATAACAGAAGGGATGGACTCAGAAGTGTCGCTGTTTGCAGACGATTTGAAGATAATGAGGAGAATTCAGTCCCAGGAGGACCAGGCAGGACTACAAAGGGATCTGGACAAGACGTAGGCCTGGTCCAGAAAATTTCTCCTGGAGTTCAACCCCATCAAGTGCAAAGTCATGAAGACTGGGGAAAAGGCAAAAAAGATCGCAGACAGAGTACAGTCTAGAGGTGTCAAAGACTACAAACCTCACTCAAAGGAAAGAATCTTGGGTGTGTAAAATACCGAACATATCTCCGGAAGCACTCATCAACCAGATAACTGCTGCAGCATATGGGCGTCTGGCAAACCTGAGAATAGCATTCCGACATCTCAGTAAGGAATCATTTCGAACCCTGTACACAGTGTATGTCAGGCCATGTTGGAGTATGCAGCACCAGTTTGGAACCGACACCTGGCCAAGCACTTCAGGAAATTAGAGAAAGTGCAAAGGATTGCAACGTGATTAGTCCCAGAGCTAAAGGGAAATCGATCTGACAACACTGGAGTACAGGAGAGATAGGGGAGATATGATAACGACATATAAAATACTGATAGGAATAGACAAGGTGTACAGAGACAGGATGTAGATAAGTCACAGGGATGTCAAAAAGTTCTTCTTCAGTCATTGAGTTGTCAGGAAATGTAGTAGTCTGGAAAGTGATATAGTGGAGACAGGATCCATTCATACCTTTAAGAAGAGGTATGACAAAGCTCATAGAGCAGGGAGAGTGTCCTAGTAGTGACCAGTGAAGAGGTTGGGCCAGGAGCTGTGACTCGACCTCTGCAACCACAATTACCTGAATATACACACAGAACTCACACATACACAAAAAGTGCAAAGATTTGCAACAAGATTAGTCCCGGAGCTAAAGGGCATGTCCTACGAAGAGAGATGAAGAAAAACAAGCTGACCACATTGGAGGACAGGAGGGACATGGGAGACATGATAACGACATATAAAACACTCAAGGAAATTGACAAAATGGATTGAGACAGGATGTTCCAGAGATGTGACAAAGTAGGAAGGGGTAAGAACTGAACGCTGAAGACTCTCATGAATCACAGGGATGTTAGGAATTTTTTTTGCAGTCATTGAGTTCTCAGGAAATGGAACCGTCTGTAATGTGATATAGTGGAGGCAGGATCCATACATAGATTTAAGAAGAGGCTCATTGAGTAGAGAGTGAACCTAGGTGAACGATAGGCGAAGATACTGGACCAGGAGCTATAAGTCGACCCCTGCAACCACAATTATGTAAGTACATACTCACATACACACTAAACAATTAACCCAGACGTAGGAGACTGAAAGTTTGAGGTTAGGAGCTAGCTGGTAAGTGAGGATGAGTAAAGAAAGCGGCGGAAATACCTGGGGGGGGGGAGTTAACGCCCCCGAGGCCCGGTCTGTGACCAGACCTCATGTTGGATCAGGGCCTGATCAACCTTCAGCTGCCAGGAAGTTGATCCTTTCAAGGCACTGGTTTGGATCACTGTTATTTAAGATATCTTCCCAACATGTTTCTTTAAAGACATGGTTCACCTCGTCCCAGTTGATGTTCTTTTTGTTGAGATTGCATTTGGTGAAGACACCTTCACAGGTACGTGCATTTTGTTGATCAGGATCCCTGTGTATGTAAGTCTGGACTTGCCTTAGGTTGAAATCACCAAGCAGTAAGATGTTTGGGGATGGAGCTGGAAGGCTCCATCAGTAGCTGTTCCTCGAACTGTTGGGAGGTTGCATCTGGTGGCTTATATACAACCACGATGACTAGGTTTGGGTTCTCGATATTTATTGTTAGAACTTCAACCACATTTGTGGTGTTCAGCATCTCCATGCAGATGAGCGACTCTTTGATATACAGGTCAACCCTCCCTTGTTGCCTGTTCTTTCTGTTGCATCTGAAAAGGTTGTGCCAATTAATCCATATTATGTTTCAAAGTGATCTTCTGTTTGGGTCTCTGTGAAGGCTGCAAACATTGCAATAGACACCTCAAGAAGGCCCTGTATATTAACAAATGTAAACGAGGTTGTATTCTGTGTTTGTTGGGGAGATTTTGTTATTGGCATCAGTAGTTGAAGTTCTGGAGGGCCATGGGAAGGGATGCACTGGCTGTGCCTCCAGTCCAACAAGACTCCAAGATGGTGGACTATTTTTGTTATTTCCTTCTATTTTCTTTTTCCGTTTCCTGCCATTAATAAATCACCTGGAATGGGGTTGTCTTAAGTACTGTTGTTTGTTTTGTGAAGTCTGTACCTTCTGGTCCCTTATAGATGGTATTCAGGGCACCTGGTATTGTAACACTGCTTTTGGAGGACCGAAGAGTGGCACATTTCTGGGTGAAAGAAATTACAGGAGGGAGAACGACACATTTTTTGGGATGCTCAACATTGCATGTTTTATTTGTTTCCTGATATTCCATGCTTACAGATGCCCCAGACATAGAATTTGCACAATTTCACTTTTGGTTGGGTAGAAATGTTGGTAGGTGCGTTGTCAATTTCTGCAGTTTCTTGGACTACACTATAGTCCTCAGTATCCAAGCCAGGGCCACCCCATCCTGGATTCCATCTACTTTCTCCAGATGAAGAAGAAGGAGACTCCTTCACTACATCTGTAATGTGGGCTATGGTCTTGTGCAATGATGGCTGTATATTTAACGTTTTAGTGGTGACTGTGGTAGGGTCCCTAGTAGAGTCTGGACTGGCACTAAGGATGGGGGCTGAGACTGAGTCAGCACTGGGGCTGGGGGCTGAGACTGGGCCAGCACCAGTGCTGTGGACAGTAGCACTAGGACTTGAGGGATGGGACTGGGTTAGCACTATGTGGGGGGTTGGGTTAACTGATGTTTTTGTTTCCTTTGTTTTTATGAGTGGGTGACTAAAAAGTTTCGAGTCATCTGTTGTGGTATCGGTTGTGGTCAGGGCCGGATTAAGAAGTCTCCGGGCCCTAGGCTATTCAGATTGGCGGGGCCCCTTTGAGTTACGGGTAAGCGCAGCGACCCCTTCCAGCTTGGTGGTGGGGGGAGGTTGGTGTGAGCCTGTTTAAGGTCTAATTAAATACATTCTGGCTATTTAGATTAAATTTAATAGGGAAAGTACATCAAGACAACCAAAACCATTTACCAACAGCCATTATAACTATCTTGTTAAATCATGCATTTTAAAGAGAATAAACTCAAGACAGCATAGTATTACTAGATTAGGCTATTAAAGTAGTGACATCATGTACCTATTATATTCAGCATAACCACTACAGCACTATTATTCCCTTTATAAATCACTGACCATTATTGTTAACATTGCATCATGCATAAGACTATCAAATCACATAAACTCAAGAAAGTAAAGAATTGTTTATATTCACAGGCACTTCTTAAATAAACTTTTTTCTGGATTTCATATTGGCAAAATCATCAATTATATTCTGAAAATCAATATTTCTTGTTAGATCAGACTCAATGGTCAACAAGGCTAGGTTACACAATTTGTCTTGACTCATTGTTGAACGGAGCTGGTTTTTCACTCTTTTCAAAACAGAAAATGAACGTTCTCCTTCACAGTTAGTAGCTGGAAGTGTTAGGTAAAGGCGATACACTATGTCAACATTAGGGAAGGTTTCTGAGATACCTGCATTTCTTAAATGTTTCAAAACAGCTGAGGGCGCACATTTTTCAGGTGGTTCTTTAATCTGATTCATATGCCCAGAAAAATGAACTATTTCTTCAACAAATGTGTCCTGAACATGTGCTGAAAGGTGTTGTTGCAACTTTAATGCAGCTTCTCTCAATTCTGCATCTGGCATAGTAGTAATTTTGAACAGAAATCCAAACTTGTCATTGAAATTCTGGTAGATTTCTTTTCTTTTCACCAATTCTGTAATCAGTGAATCCAGAATGACGAAGTATGTAGCTGTCTTACATTTCTGCCTTGGTAGCAACACAATTTCATTGTCTGGCTCTTCAAAATTGAGTTTCCTCTTCCTTGACCGCTGATGGTCAGCCCGGTAACTGTAGTCTTTCACCAGCAGTTTAGCTTTCTCTTCAAACATTTCAAAAGCTTCATCATTGCGAAGTGAGCTTACAAATTCCACTAAGCCTGCATAGAGGTTAGCACAAGTAGCCATTTCAATTTCAATTTTCTGAAGTGTCTTGTTCGTGGCATTTAACCGTTCCAGTATACAGTCCCAAAGCACACAGAGTAAGGCCAATTCAAAATCTTCCAATTTTGATGCTAAGCTGGCTGCTTCGCTTCTTGTAGTTGCTGTCTGGTCTTCATCCTCTGCTATTTGGATCAAAGCAGAACGTATTTCAGCAAAGCTGTCTTTCAAAGCATGTGTTGCATCATGCTGCGCTGACCACCTTGTAGTTGATAATGATTTGATGACATCTCCATGAATGGTTGACTTGAGTATACTCCACCGATGCGTTGAAGCAGAGAAAAAATTAAAGAGTGCTTGTAAAAGTCCAAAAAATGAAACTGCAATGACACAACACTCCGCAGCACATGACCCAACAAGATTAAGAGAATGTGCTGAGCAGGGCACAATCAGCAAGTGGGTTGATTTGCTTGATACGGGCTTGCAATCCATTATATTTACCCGACATGTTACTTGCATTGTCGTAGCTCTGGCCACGGCAATCCATAATAGAGAGATCATGTTCAAGCAGAGTATCCAGTACTACATTCATCATTGTTTCTCCATCATGGCCTGAAAGAGGAATGAATTTTATAAAGCGCTCTACAGGCTTACAACTGGAGTCGACAAAGCGAACAATGAATGTCAATTGATCTGTATGTGAAATATCTGGTGTTGAATCTACACTTATTGCAAAGTATTTTGCAGTTTTCACAGCTGCTGTGATGTTATTGAGGACCTTCTTAGTCATCAGCTCAATAAATTCATTGCATATAGTAGATGACATGTAAGATACAGTGCCTCTTCCTGCATTCCCAAGGCGTGACACATGATTTGCTAAGAATGGATCGAATTGTGCTAACAGTTCTATGATCCCTAGGAAATTGCCATTGTTTTCCGAACCAAAAACCTCATTTTCTCCACGGAAAGCAAGTCCTCTTAGAGCTAAGAATTTTACAACAGCAACAAGTCTTTCTAGAACTTTTCTCCAATAAGTGCGCTCTTTTTCAGTTTGATTTTCCAAATGAGAATCCAATAAGCCTTTTTTCTGTGCACGAAATACACTGGCTAAAATGCAGCTCCTGTTAGTGGTGCTGTTTTCATGTTCCTCGAAACGCTTGGAATTTTTCCAGTCATTGAACCCCTGTGTGAAGGTATTTTCGTTGGTAGAAAATAGCTTGCATGCTGAACAGTACACTTTTCCTGAGCTTTCAGAGTATACCATCCATGATCTTTTCACAGTTTCTGAATTTGCAAGCTTCCTATAAAATGTAGATGACTTTAAACAACGACGACTTCCATCATCATAAATCCTTGCTGATTTCCTAAAGTTAATGTTCAGAGTTTGACTAAAGTTTTCTGGAATGAAAGCATTACGTAGAGAATCTGGGTGTGAAGGCTTACTCAGCCCTGTAACAACTTCATTCAGTATTACTCAGGCTGGCTCCTCCTCAGGAAAATTAGTGAATAGAAAAAGAAATAATAACAGACAAACAAACACTTTATTATATAGAAAATATAAAACACTTAAAAATGAAATACTGATCCTACATGAAAGAAAATGAAAAATGAAAAATATAAATGATAATTGAATTCAACGCTAATTTAATTGGGTGTCTGGTGTTGGTGACACTGCTTGTTGAACTCGGAGCCGTTGCTGATGTGGGGGGGGGGGTCGCAGGTGTTGGTGACCATTCTCTGGCTAGTTCTTCACAGTATACCAGTGAGTATAATATCCCGATGACAGGAAAGCAGGTTCTTTACCGCTGCAATGCTGTGGAGTTATGTCCTGCAATTTCATACAGGTGCACAGGTAGTGAGATCAAATTGGCGAAGTCTCTGGACGTTAGTCCTCCTCCATCATTTCTCCTCGTTGATTGCCAGGTGACCCTCACTGACATCCAAGCTGGAAAGATACAGGTTACCCACTGCTTAAATAATCACTCTTCATGGTAGTGTACAATATTCAAAAGATGTGGTGATTATTACAACAGTCAACCTAGAGCAAGACTGAAAGGACTAAGTTTATTATTGGTCAAAAGTAAAGCTTTTAACCAATAAATCCACTAGAATACAAGGCAGGCATGTACTTACAGTAGTGTTGGGGGCTGTAAGTCGAGTGATTTACTGTTTGACCAGAGCCCCACACGTCACCTTTCGGGGGGGGGGGACGAGGGAGGGGAAGGGGTATCGGGAGCTAGACTGACCCTACCTTAACAAGCAGCCGGCAGTCAAACTATCACTTTCAGGGAGGGGGAGAAAAGGCGGGAATACGGGAGCGTGACTTACCCTACCTTAACTAGTAGCCGGCAATGAAACTATCGTTACTATATCTCTACTCCTATCTATTGAACTTTTCCCTCACACTCCCCCATACCAAGACTTATAGTCAAGGAGTATAAGAAGAATAGGCGAGGAAAAAGTTCTAACATGTGGAAGTCGCGTAAGGCAACAAATCTTCTACTGACTGTCACGACTTAACCAGTCAGAGAAATAATTGGATGAACCATTGATATACACTATATGGAACTTAAAAGCCTGGAGAGCCAATGTCCACCTCAAGAGGCGACTGTTGGTTCCCTTAAAAGTTTCTAGGTATATCAAAGGTTTGTGGTCCATTTCTAAAATGAATTCTTTTCCCAGCAAATAAAATTTAAGTTTGGAGATACCCCACACAAGGGCTAAGCATTCCTTTTCTATTGTGGAGTATCTTGTTTCTGCCGGAAGGAGTTTCCGGCTTAGGAAGCATACAGGGGAGGGAGTACCATCATGGTATTGTAGTAACACTGCACGTAAGCCAGTATTGGAGGCATCAGTTCTCAAACAAAATGTTTTATTAATATCTGGAATCTTAAGTATAGGGCCTTTCGCAAAGATACTTTTAATCTCATTAAACTTTTCCCGAGCTACGTCGGAAAGTTCAAGAGGTTCCTTCACAGACTTTTTAAGGAAGTCCGATAAGATGCCTGTAAGATCAGCAATATTCGGGATAAACCGTGCATAAAAATTTACAGAACCAAGAAAGCTACGCATGAGTTTCTTTGTTTTGGGGAATTTAAATTCTAATAAAGCTTTGATCTTACTGGGGAGAGGCTGCAGAGATTTTTTTTTTTTTTTATATTTTATTGAAAAGACATACATAGTACATAAAAATAAACGACAAATTACATAGTGAAAACAGTGATGAAAAATTCTGCATAGTACATGTACTTTCCAATTAACATATTACATCTGAAAGACAAATCTGTACAGTAAACAATGACCACTCCAATCCTTGAAGTAATGACATTATGTCTGGAACACTAAATCTAACCTAAAGACTCCTTGGCAAGTACATCTCATTCCTGATTGTACATCCTGCCACGGAATGTACACCTTACATTCTGAAAACACTACCCCTCCCCCTTCTTGCATGTCAATCCACCTGACACGTAACAATCTTTATATGTAACTGTATATTGTATGAAATACTTGCATTATTCCATATTGAACAACATGATACGTTCAGTATCACTCAATGTATTGAGATAATATAAAATTCAATTCTACATGATTCATGTACAACGTATATCTACTAAACACCCAAACATATCACCTTCTCGAGGAAGGTATAAATATATACATTCATTCGCTGCCTGACCACGGTAGAGTGCGGTTGTGCTCTGCACCCCTCTGCTGTTTCAGGCGAGCTACATCAGTTCGTCAACAGCCATTGAGTAGTGAGGACGTGTGCTGCTCATTTTCCAACATGGCGCTGCATAGCAACAGGCGCATCAACACTGTTTGCGTTGAGTTGACCCGTGGGGCTGTCACGGGAGCCACGATGGATTTGTTACTACCGGCGATTATCCGTGATACCTACGGTATCGCAAATGAAGAGATATGTGGTGTAGCACTTAATGGGACGACACGGATTTTCGTTAAAATGACGTCAGCAAATGTCTACGAAGCAGTGGTGGATAAGTATCAAGAGACCATTATAGCCGTCAATTCAGCTGTATCAGTACGTCTTCATGATGTATCACGATACTACACATGGGTAAAAATCAAGAATGTGCCTTTTGAAGCGACTGATTTTGTTATAAAAGATGAACTACGTAATTATGGTACGGTTCATATGGCCTCTGCAGGTCGGTGGGCCGCTGGACCTTATGCTGGAAGTTTGGAGGGAACATATTCAGTCAAAATGACCTTACGTCATCCCATACCGTCCTATATTATGTTGCAAGCATTTCGAACTCAAGTATATGTAACATATGCGGGGCAACGTCGTACGTGTCGGCTGTGTGGGTCGTATGACCACATAGCGGCACAGTGTGGTAAGCGTCGTGGGAATCTCCAAATATCACAACAGCAACAATCGGAAGAGGTCGAGGAAGTTGAGGGACGAGAACAGTCTTATGCTCATCCGTCTCTACAACGGTCATCTTGGAGTGAAGAGGTAGAAAAAGCGCAGGAGAATGCTTTGGAGGATGCAAAACAACGAGAAGAATCACCGTCACTGGACATAAATAAAGTATTTGAAGAGACTCTGCCCACTATGGGGGAAGAGGATGTAGCGGCGTCTTTAGTGAAGGCACTGGATGTTTTGTTAGACGAGTCGATCGTCAACCGTGTGGAGGATCCAGGTGCAATTTTGGGATCGGTTGAACATCATGGTGAGGCGACGGATGGAAGCATTGAGTCTAGTGTGTCGCATGGTATGACGGTAAATGTAGCAGAAGTGGAGGTGCATCACGATAGTACTAAAGAAATCCCAATGCAGGTGGAGGGTAGGACTCGAAAGCGAACTGCGACCCCATCAGACTCAGACGACGTGCTTACTCCTGCCCAAAGGCCAGGAAAAAAGTCTTGGGCGGATGTACAGAGGACAGGGAACAGTGAATCCACGAAACAAGGGTTTATCAAGGTGGTTCCCAAAAAAGGGGGGAGGGATAGAGGTGGTGTAAAATGTATAAGTGAAAAGTCTATACCTAGAACGAAAGGAAAACCCCATTAATTGACTTTAAGGTTTTGACAATAAATATTAACGGTTTGAGATCTGAGCGGAAGCGAAAGTGGTTTAATGAATTTTTGGTGCGTCTAGATGTGGATGTGGTATTTATCCAAGAACACAATTACAGAATTGGATATGAGTTAGAAATGGATGGTTATGATGTGTATATGGAATATGCGACGAGGTTAAAAGGAGGCGTCGCCATTCTGGTAAAGGAAAATAGCCCGTTTGTAGTACGCCATAGTGAAAGGGGGGAGGGGAGAGTGATTAGGGTGGATGGTTTATGGGGTAGAGCACACATAAGTTTTGTATGTGTATATGGGCCGGCCGAGGGAGATGTACGACTTAAAACTCATTTTGTACAAGATGTATTAGTATATTATCTACGTAGTTTACCAAATGTAGCGATAATAGGGGGCGACTGGAATTGTGTAATACGACGAAAAGATGTGGAGCCTCGAGGAGCGGGTTGTTGCTTGGGATTCCTGGGAGATTTATTGACGAGTGTGGGTTTAATGGATGTGTGTGGGGGGGGTGGCATGGTGGAGCATACTTTTATTAGACGAGATTATGCGGCGAGATTGGATAGAATGTACGTGTCTAGTGCGGTTACAGTGCGGAGAGTGAATGTGATAAATGTGGTTTTTTCGGATCATAGAGGAGTTGTAATGGATGTAGATATTGAGGGTGTGCCTAGAAGGGGTCCATCTTTTTGGAAATTAAATGTAAAGTTATTGAAGAGGGAGGAAAGTCTTTTGTCTTTTGGGCATATGTGGGAACGCCTTGTGGTTGAAGCACCTGGAGATGTGGATTTGGTTAATTGGTGGGAAACGATAGCCAAAAAGCGAATTAAGGAATATTATATTAGTCAAGGAGTGAGATATAGTCAGTTACAATATGGTTTCCAACGATATTTAGAGGGGCAGTTGCGCGACTGCTATGTACAAGCGAATGCTAATTATCCTGTTATAGAAATTGAAAGAATTAAGGAGCAACTACGAAATTTACAAAACGAAAGGTTTGATGGGGAAAGGCTTAAGGGTGGAATCGAAGAGGTTTTGTGGGGAGATCGGCCGTCGGCGTGTGTGTTGAGGAATCAACACAGACGTCGCAAAGCAATGGAGTTAATGGGGTTGAATGTTCAGGTAGGTATGCAGGGGTATAGAGTGAATCAGGAGTTGACGACGACGGAGGGTATGAGTGGGTATATAGATGCTTGGGTTAAATTGAAAACGCAAAGTGTTGGAATAAGTGAAATTGCATTGCAGTCAATCGGTAGGTTTGTGTGTTGTGAGATGACGGAGCATGATCGTTTGATGTTGGGAGGACCGATAACGGAGTGTGAGACTTGGGAGGCTTTATCTGGGGCGCAATTGGGTAAGGCGCCAGGAATTGATGGGTTGCCCAGCGACTTTTATCTTCAAAATTGGAACGTTTTAAAGGGGTTTTTGGTACGTTTATTCAATATAATGAAGCGGGATGGGGTTTTAGGGGAACAACAAAGGTTGGCTGTGGTCGTCCTAGTTCCTAAAGGCGAGCCATTAACGGTTAAAGATTATCGTGCAATCTCGTTATTATGTGGTGACTATAAAATTTTTGGAAGGATCTTGGCTAACAGAATAAAAAAAGTCCTGGGCAGAGTGATTGACAAGGGACAATATGGGGTGCCGGGCAGGTCTATGTATGAAGGTCACGGTATGATTAGAAGTTTTATTGAAGAAAGAGTAAGATTAGGAAGGGGGGGGGTATTGGCTATAGATTGGGAGGCGGCATATGATAGTGTGGAACGGGAGACGTTATGGAAGATCATGAGATGGCAGGGGTTTGGGGCGGAAATTATATCATGGGCCAAATTAATGTATCAGGAGGCAACCTTGCGTGTGCAGGTGAATGGGAGGTTGGGAGATCGAATTCAGATGGGAAGGGGTTTGCGTCAAGGTTGTCCCCTTTCACAAATTTTTTTTGCTTGTTTTCAAGATCCCTTTTATAGAGGGATAAGGGTTTTATTGGAAGCAAAGGGGATGGGTAATGTAAGGGATGGGGGAGCGGGCATTGTTGGATATGTCGACGATACGACGATTTTGGTGAGAGAAAACATGGATTTGATTCGGGTAGAAACGTTAGTGAAAGTTTTTGAAAAGGCTACTGGCATGACGATCAACATGGGGAAAACAAAGTATATGAATCTTGGAAAAGGGTCACGTGAGGACGGAATGGTTGCTGAAAGGTGGAAAAGGGTGGACCAAATAAAGATATGTGGGATCGTTTATGTAAATGATATCAAGTTAGCACAGCAAATAAATTCCGTGCGTATCGTTGATAGTGTTCTGAAGCGCCTCAGTGGTTTAAGAGCTGCTAATTTAAGTTTGCAACAAAGGGTGATTACAACGAATGTGCTATTATATAGTAAACTATGGCATGTTACGGTAATATTTCCGATACTTCGTTGTGAGTTAAAAAGGCTACAAAAAAGTGTTTTTAGATTCATTTGGGGAACAGGGAGCGAATGGTTAAGTAGAGCGGTTGTCACACTCCCGGTTGGCCGTGGAGGGCTGGGTCTTATAGATGTCGAAAAGAGGATAATAAGTATGTATTTAAAACATAGTTATAAGCGGGAGGGAGGGGTGAAAGGAGACGGTCTTCATAGGATACATCAGGATATGCGACGGTGGTGGGGGGGTAGGGAGTTCATGATAGGTGAGGCAATGTTACGGGTATTTATAAACGTGAGGGATCCTTTACATATTAAATTGAGAAATCTTGATAGGGCAGATGGTAAGGCTTTGGTAGCGGCGGTAGAAGGAGTTTATCCGATGTATGATTGGCGTAATATTTGGGGGCGTTTAAACAAATTGCGTTTAAAACCTAAAGTCAGAGAAGTTATGTATAGATTTTTACATGGAATATTGCCGTCAGGAATGGTTTTATTCTATAAGAGAATACGAGAGGATGGGGAATGCAAGGATTGTGGTGGATTGGCGACTATTTATCATACGGTGTATTTTTGCGATTGTATTGAACTTATAAGGGTTTGGATGGGTAAGGTTTTAAGGTTAGTGGGGGGAGGGGGTTTGCAGGTCTTGAGGGTTTTAAGTTTAGATATAACTGGGGTGAATAAAAGGGTTGAGAATGCGATTGGGTATATGATTACGGATTATATATATATGATGTGGGCTATGAGGGAGGCGGACGTGCGTGCAAGAATTAATGCGTTGGCAGCAACTTTTTATAGGACACAGTGTAGGAATAAAGGGGTGTATGGAGGGAGATGGGAGAGAGATTTTAGTGAGGGTTATCGAAATTTCACATTAAGGGATTTATGGGATTTGCAAAGTGGGTAAGGGGACACAACGGGCTATTTTCCTAGACATGGGTGTGAGCATGGAGAGCTGTTTATAAGGATGTATAATTGAGTTTTGATATCTATGGGCAATATGGTTATTGCCCCGAGGGTTTCAGGAACTAAAAAGTTATCATTTAGAAATGTGTTGCACTACGATTGCATATTATCATTTATCATGCATAAATCATTTCAAGGACTTTATGATGAAAATTTTCAATGACTCAAATATGTTATAGGTGTCTTTAATGATTTTGATTCAATTGTAATTGTTAAAAAAAAAAAAAAAAAAAAATTGTTTTTCCTAGCATAAGCTACTGGTTCTTATTTTATGTTATATTTTATGCTGTGTTACAGTCTGCTTTTCAGTAATATTATATTACATGTAACTACTTGCATCATTTTTTTCTTAGTTCCGCTGAGATGTAAAATTTCACATCGTAGTTTTGTTTTGTTATATTGGATGTTTTTATTGTGACTTTTAGTATTATCCCGTTTCCTTCTTTGTATCCTAAATACCTATGTATGTTAAGATCTCGTGATAATCGCCTAAATTAATGTTTGAGTATCGTGGTGCTCTGTTAAGCACCTGAGATCTTAGATTTAGTCTCGCATACGTGTGTGTTGACAGGCAGAAACCTCACCTATGTGTGCTTGTGTATGTGTGTCATTGTGCGTGTTTAGTTTTTTTTTTATATCTCTTGTTTTATTGTACAATCTTTATAATTTCCAGTGTTTGATGTTTTGTATAAGTAACCTTGTTAGAGATGTTCTTTAACAAATAAAACAATATCACTGTAATGTATAGTGTTGAGTGTGAGTGTGTATATTCACTGTAATATACGGTGTGTTGTGTGTGAGAGTGTATTACCATTGTAATATACAGTGTGTTGGGTGTGTGTGTATTACCACTGTGCAGTATGGTATCAATATTAGGTTTCGGGTTAAGTGAAATTCTAGTGCAGTAAGCTTTTGTCGTGTATCTTTTTAATATATTTCTGCTATTTGTATCGCACTGTTTTAAATAAAATATAAAAAAAAAAAAAATCTTTATATGTAACTTTATATTGTATGAAATACTTTCACTATTCCATATTGAACAACATGATACGTTCAGTATCACTCAATGTATTGATATAATATAAAATTCAATTCTACATGATTCATGTACAACGTATATCTACTAAACACCCAAACATATCACCTTCTCCAGGAAGGTATAAATATATACATATGTTACATACACTTTACAACACAACCAGTGAAAACAC
The DNA here is from genome assembly GCF_038502225.1 of Cherax quadricarinatus. NCBI lineage: Eukaryota > Metazoa > Arthropoda > Malacostraca > Decapoda > Parastacidae > Cherax > Cherax quadricarinatus. The sequence continues at coordinate 8,965,366 of NC_091386.1, forward strand.
AAAAACCTAATCCTATGTCATCCATCAATTACCCTATAATATATATCAATTCAATGGTAACCTAAACCTACGGGCTCTATAGAGCTCCCATGAAAAAACAATATGTATTAAGAAAACAGGATAAGTCAAGCTTTCTAAAAATATTTCGCCCATATCATTAAAACCACTACTAAGATGTAAGTCTGTTAGCACAAAACATAACAGTGCATGACCTTCACACGTCGATAAATACTGAAGCCTTCCTACCACACGCAATACTTCATGTGTATATATATATTTCGCATTCACACAGTGCACCCATTTTGTCATTTCATTACACACATACCAATAATTTCGTTGCAGATATATAATATTCCATCACATTACGACGTCTGTCGTCCTTTGTCATTAGCATAATTAATAATTAAATTGAAGTACTTGTATCGTTCACAACACACAACCCGCTCATCATACAGTCAAAGGCACTTATGTCTCAGTACTATATTCATTCTCTTCCACACTAAACCCTTTCACACTGTCCTTATCGGGAAGCCAGCCCGCCGCGACCCCTTACATTGCACGTAAATCCCATAAATCCCTCAACCTAAAACTCCGATAGCCCTCAGTAAAAGCAGTCTCCCAACTCCCTCCATAAATTTCCCTATTACGACACTTAGTTCTGTAAAATGTCGCAGCTAACACCTTTATCCTCTCATCCACGCCCACCTCCCTCATGGCCCATGACGTATATATAAAATCCGTGACCAAATACGCCACTGCATTCTCCACCATCTTACTCACCCCACCTATATCCAAACTTAAAGCCCGCAACACCTGCAATCCTCCCCCACCCACTAACCTGAACACCTTTCCTAACCAGACCCGCACCACTTCTATACAGTCACAAAAATATACCGCATGCAAAATTGTCTCCATGCTTCCACACGCTCTACATTCCCCTCCCTCCCTTATCCTCCTATTGAATAGGACAACCCCAGACGGCAAAATCCCATGTAAAAATCTAAACATTACCTCCCGAACACCCGGTTTTACACGTAATTGTTTTAGACGCGTCCATATTTCGTTCCACGCATACATAGGGTATGCCCCTTCAACAGCAGCCACCACTGACCTACCTTCCACTCCTTCGAGGACCCGCAATTTAACACACGACGGATCCCTCACTGTCATTAATAACCTTAACATGGCCTCACCAACTATTAAATCCCTACCCCCCCACCACCGTTGCATATCCTTACGTACTCGCACAAGTCCACCTCCCCTCCCGCACCCCTCCCTTATATAACTTCGTTTTAGGTACACGCTCATCATCCTTTTTTCCAGAGGTAAAAGTCCCAGCCCTCCTCGACTGACCGGAAGTGTTAACACCGCTCTACTTAACCATTCGCAGCCCGATCCCCATATAAACCTAAAAACCCCATGTTGTAAACGCTTCACCTCACGTCTCATCAGCGGGTACATGACAACGACATGCCATATCTTGCTGTACAATAGCACGTTCGTCACTATTACTCTTTGATGCAGCGTTAGTTGCGCCGCCCTCAAACCACCAAGTCTTTTCAATACTCCATTCACTATTCTCACCGAATTCACCTCTTGAGCCACCCGTGTATTTCTCACATAAATTATCCCACATATCATTAGTTGATCCACCACCTTCCACCCACCCCCTACCACCTCATCCCCATTTGTACTATCCCTTAAGTCTAGAAACTTAGTCTTCTCAACATTAATTTTCATACCTGAAGCCTCCCCAAACACATCCACCACCTTACCCACCCTAAGCAAATCCCCATTACCTCTCACCAAAACAGTCGTGTCATCCACATAACCTACGATACCAGCCCCCCCCTCCCCCCGGTCAGTACCCTCCCCACCTCCCGCAACACACCTCCGAATGGCCCTATAAAATGGATCCTGTATACACGCAAACAATATTTGTGATAGTGGGCAGCCTTGGCGCAGTCCCCGTCGCATCTGTATTTTAACTCCTAGCCTCCCATTAACCTGCACCCTCATCGATGCCCCTTGATACAATAATTTTGCCCAAGATATTATTTCTTCCCCAAAACCTTGCCAACGCATAAACCTCCATAACCCTTCCCTTTCTACACTATCATAAGCAGCCTTCCAATCTAACGCCAATACACCTCCATCACCCAACTCCCCCTGTTTCTCTATAAATTCTCGAATCATGCCATGCCCTTCATACATCGACCTTCCTGGCACCCCATATTGCCCCCTATCAATTACCTTGCCTATTACCCTCTTGATTCTGTTCCCTAATATTCTCGCAAACAACTTATAATCTCCACACATAAGCGAAAGTGCCCGATAATCCATTACCGTTTCATTAGGATAATTAATGTATGTTATTTAGAACGGGGACTGTACATACGGGGAGGGGGGGGGGTAGAAGTGTCAGCTGTGTCTGCACTGGCAATAATGATTATTATAAAAGGAGGGTTTATAGGTTATGTATATGGTTGTGGGTTATGTATATGGTTGTAATATGGCCTTGATCTATGGTGTTCTTAAAATGTACCGGGATTGTGTACTAGAGGTTTTGTAATATCTAGTATGGTTTTTAATTTTATACTCTTATCATTATTTTATTTGCTCTGTTTTAAATAAAAATATAAAAAAACCGTTGACTGCTCCCCTTTCGGTACCAACACCACAACGGCCTTCCGTTGCTGCTCTCCCATTACCTCAGCCGCCTTAAGTATGTTAAACAGCCTTACTAAAAAAAACCTTAGAACCCCCCTATTCTTTACGTAGAAATCATTTGGCAGTCCGTCTATACCCGGCGCTTTTCCCAAGCTCACTCCTGACAACGCCTGCCAAATCTCACACTCCGTAATCGGCCCACCTAATGTCACCCAATCTTGACCATCAAGCTCACACTGCACATACTCTCCCATTTCCCTCAATGCCACCTCACGGAAGCCCACACTTTGCGTATATGACTTAAACCAAGCGTCTACATATCCACTCATACCCTCTGTCGTTACCAATGCTTGACCCGCTCTATACCCTTCCATCCCTACATGTACGTTTAACCCCATCATCTCCATCGTCACTCTCCTCTTTCTCTGGCCTCTTAACACGCAAGCCGACGGCCGGTCACCCCATAGCACTTCTTCCAATCCTCCCATAATTCGCACACCATCAAAACGCTCGTTTTGCAATACCCTAATACTCTCCTTTAAACCCTCAATGTCCTGCACTGGATAGCTTGCTCCTCCTCTTGCATAACAGTCACGCAGCTGCCCTTCAAGATATCTTTGAAACCCGTACTTTAACCGATTATCTTCCCTCCCACGACAAATATAATATTCTCTGATACGATTTTTAGCCACCGAATCCCACCAATTTACCAGTTCATCATCCCCCGGCGCCTCATCCACCAACCGTTCCCACAATTGCGCAAAAGACTGACGACATTCCTCACCCTGCAAAAGCTTTACATTTAACTTCCAATAACCTTGACCCCTTCTAGGCAATCTCTCCCATTCTAGGTCCACCATTACTCCTCTGTGATCCGAAAAAACCGCGTCCACCACACGCACTCTGCTCACTATTACTGTTCGGGGCACATACAATCGATCCAGTCTTGCCGCATATCCACGTCTAACAAAAGTATGTTCTACAACCCCACCCCGTCCAACGTCCATTAACCCCACTCCATTTAATAATTCCCCCAAAATCCCCAAACAATACCCTGCCCCTCTAGGTTCCACATCCTTACGCCTTATCACACAATTCCAATCACCACCAATTACAGCTACACCCGGCAAAGCACGCAAATAATATACTAAGACATCCTTCACAAATTTATTCTTAATACGCACATCTCCCTCTGCTGGACCATACACACACACCAAACTCATCTGTACCCTACCCCACCACCCATCTACACGAATCACCCTCCCCTCCCCACCCTCACAATGCCTCACTACGAACGGGCTAGTTTCCCTTACCAGGATGGCAACTCCTCCTTTCAACCTTATCGCATGCTCCACATACACATTATACCCATTTACCTTCAACTCATAACCTGGTCTGTAGTTGTGTTCCTGCACGAACACCACGTCAACACTATTACGCACCAAATATTCACTAAACCATACACACTTTCTCTCTGATCTCAATCCATTAATGTTCAATGTCATGCACTTGAAGCTTACAGAGTGGTTTTCCTTCTTGACCCTGGTACTGTCTTGCCACCAGATCGTTTCGTGACACCACGGTCCCTCTCCCCCCCTTTAGAAACGCTCTTAACCAACTCCTGCCCCTTAGGGCCGCTGTGTCCTCTCTGCGTAACTTCCGCCCAGGACTTTTTGCCAGTGCGCTGAGCAGGCGTGATCACGTCCTCGGAGTCAGATAGCGCAGCAGCACGCTTCCGTGATGCTCCCTCTGCTTGCATCATGTCGTCTGATACATTGTCCCGGTGGACCTCCACCTCCACAGCTTGCATCAAAATATTCTTATCACACTGCGCAGACCTCAGATCCTGTTCCACGCCCGGATCCACAACAGACCCAAGAACTAGATCTGGACTCCCAACCTTCCCAATACTCTTGTCAGCCAATAACACATTTAAAGCCATGGCTAATGAGTCTTCCACATCGCTAGCACTCGCAGTCGGGATGTCCTCTTCCAACACCTGAGCTGCGTTCAATGAAGGGGTGCCCCCCCCCTCGTCACACCTGCTGACTCCATCTCCTCCGCTCTCTCGACCTCCTCACTCCAGGATCCACCTTGTGTAGGCAGAGTCACATAAGTCAAATCCTCACTCTTCTCTATTGCTGTATGTCGTTGCCTTTGTTCCATGTTGCCACGCCTCCTTTCACACAGAGCCGCTAAGTGATCATATGACCCACATAACCGACAGGTCCGGCGTTGCCCAGCGTATGTCACAAACACCTGGGTACGAAATTCTGGCAGCACTACGTACGACGGAATAGGGTAACGTAACGTCATCTTCACAGAATACGTTCCTTCGAGTTTCCCTGCATATGGCCCAGTGGCCCACTTCCCAACAGTGGCCATATGTACTGTACCATATTTGCCCATCGCAAGACGGATGTCAGAATCATCCGCCTCGAATGGCACATTTCTAATCTTAACCCATGTGTAATGGCGAGAAACGTCGTGAAGTCGCACGGTCACAGCGGAGTTAACTGTCAAAGTAACCTCCTGGTACTTGTCTACCACCGCCTCATACACACTTGCCAAATTAAACTTGACAAAGATCCTCGTCGTGCCATTCAGCGCTACTCCATTTATCTCCTCGTCAGCAATACCATATGTATCTCGTATGATTGCAGGTAGTATCAGGTCCATAGAAGTTCCTGTCACAGCCCCACGGATAAGCTCAACACAGACTGTGTTTATGCGTCTCCGGCTTGCCTGCGCCATGCTGTGAAAATATAACTGCCACTAATCAACACCAGGGGGTAGCAGCAGCACACGTCCTCTCTACTCAAGGGCTGAGAGACGAATTTACTGCAGAGAGTTATTAGAAAGTATCAGACCAAGATATCTAATCTTGTTATACCCAAGGTAGCATTTCTTCGGCTTGGCAGTGAGGCCATGTGAGCGTAACCTACGCAAAACTGATGTTAATGTTTGGATATGTTCGCCCCACGTGGATGTCATTACGAAAATGTTATCAAAATAAACTGAAACATTTGGCATATTACCCAAGACCTTTCTCATCAGTCTCACGTAGGTAGCACAGGCAGTTACCAAACCGAAGGGCATAGTTCTATACTGCATCAGTCCTTGGTGTGTAGGAAAAGCGGTGTACTGCTTAGAAGAAGGATCTAACATTACTTGATGATGTGCCTGTGCAATATCAATCTCTGAAAAGAAGGAAGCGTCATAAAATTTGTGTAGATCGCTATCTATTAAGGGCATAGGCTCAGCATCCCACCGAGTTATAGCATTAAGGCCTCTGAAGTCAATAGCAAGTCTATATGAATTATCCTCCTTCTTAACCATGACTACTGGTGAACAATATGAAGATACTGAAGGTTCAATGATCTTTAGTTTTAATAATTTGTCTACCTCTCGGTCAAATGCATCCCTAAGGTGAACTGGAACTGGGTATAATTTCCGTTTGATAGGATTGTCCGTCAATAAGTCAATCTTATGGACTACCGTGGAGGTAACACCTGGAATATCAGTAAAGACGTCTGAAAAGTTACTCACACATTGAAGTATTTCATGTCTCTTATGGTCATCCAAAGATTCATTAATATTAATGTTGGTTGCGTCCGAGTAGTCAAGAGTCACCAAGTCATGTAGTTCTTCATCATGGTCTAAGTTAGAGGTGACAATTACGCACACTTTACATTCTTCAGTTTTATCAAGTTCGTGTGGAAAAACTAAGTCAAAGTTGTTAAGGCAGTTAACCGAATTTCTTCGGTAATATTTCTTAAGGATGTTGATATGATAAAGCTTAGGTTTCCCCTTGACTTCAATGAGGTAATCAACTTTCCCACAAATTTTTAATACTTTATATGGACCTTTCCATGCTACTAATAATTTATTTGACTTGATAGGCAAAAGTACAAGAACTTCATCCCCTACTTTAAAACTTCTCCTCTACTTTTGGAATCAAAATAGGTTTTGTACTGGTCCATTGACAAACTTAAGTTTTTCGAAACTATGTCAGAGGTCTCCTCAAGTTTGGACCTAAGGTCAAGGAGAAACTGGTAAGAAGACTGAACCTCAGCATTTACCTCCTCATTAGTCCATAAGTCATGAAGGATGGACAGTGGACCTCTGGCCTGTCTACCATAGAGAAGTTCAAAAGGTGAAAACCCCAAAGAGTCACTGGGAACTTCCCTCATGGTAAACAAAGCACAGGGTAGGTAACGATGCCACTCCTTAGGTATAAGGGAGCAAAGTTTCCTTAAAATGGACTTGAGAATCGAATGCTGGCGCTCAATCCTCCCATTACAGCTGGGATGATAGGGTGTGGTGAAGAGAGGCTTCACTCCCAGAAGTTGGTATAGATGTTGCATTAAGTCAGATGTGAATTGTGTCCCACGGTCAGACAAAATTTCTCTAGGGATGCCCACTCTGGAGAAGATGGACAAAAGGGCTTCAGCCACCTCTGTAGTAGTTATGGTCTTTAAGGGTATGGCTTCAGGGAAACTCGAAGCATAATCAACTAATGTTAATATATATCTATGTCCCCCAGATGAAAGTGGAGATAAAGGACCAACGATGTCAATAGCTACTCTTTCAAACGGTACCGTAAAGATAGGCATTTTGACCATAGGTACTCGCCTGGTACCTCGGGAGGATGACAGTTGGCAAACTTTACACGATCTACAATAGTTAGTGACATCTGAGGACATTTTAGGCCAAAAATAGGTTTCCCTAATTTTATTTAAAGTTTTACGATGCGAGAAATGTCCGGCCACTGGCAGGTCATGAGCCATTTTAAGAACAGTCTCTCTGCATTGACTTGGAACAACTAAGATGGAATAGTCTGTCTCATCTGAATTTAATTTGAATACTGACTTGTACAAGATACCTTTTATATATTCAAATTTATATGAAAAGTTTTTCCTTTGGATAACTTGATTTTGTTTAGCGGCATTATGGCAATTCTGAAGAGAAGGGCAATTACGTTGTAACTTGACAAAGGAGTCCTTCGATATATCTAAAGGCTTAAAGTCAGGGAAAATCAAAGGATGGACAGTAGGAGAAGCCTGGGCTTTGGTCTGAGCCCTAGTCAAGACATTTATGGTATCGGATGTGATATCTTCACTTTCATCTAACAAGTGAACCGGTGATCCTACTACCTCGCTTTCGAGAGTAGCATCACTGGTTTTTAATCCCACATGAATCTCACGAGACATTGTCTCATCTGAACTTTCGAGGGGCTTCTCCGACTCTACAGGAAGAGGATCTGAAACACCTATGTCCATCTTTGGTGATAAGAGGTCAACCTCAGAAGGAAGAAGGGCACCTTTTACATTACCTATTAGTACGGAGCAAGAAGTGATGGGAGCTAGTACGGCTTCAGACCAACCTGTGAACCATTTAGACCTAATATAACAACGGATGGTAGGAAAAGTGTCTGTACGGCCCAAGTAGTCTGAAAATATAGCAGAGGAATGAGTTTCTTTAAGATTAGGGAACAGCTTATCAGAAATGACTATACATGTGCATCCAGTGTCTCGTAAAATGGTAGATACATTAAGTCCATTAACTGTTCCTGAACAGAAGGGTGCTTGGTCATTGCAGTCTTTAAAACATCTTCCAACTTTTTGGACCTTCTTAGAAGGACAATCTGGACGTTTATGTCCCTTAACACCACACAAATGACAAACAGGAATAAAAGAACTCATTTTACTTTCCACTAGAGGCTTTGATTTCTTAAGGTCTGATGAACCCTTACCCTTAGGGTTCGATCCCTTTAGGTCTTTATAGGAATTGTGAGCCTCAGCATACAGGTCAGAAGCCTCAGCAACTTCCTCAGCTTTAATCAGGTTACGTTCTCTGATGAATGTTCGTATCTGGTGGGGAAGAGCCGTCAGGAACTGGTCAGCAACCATGAAGTCTCGAAGAGATTCATAACTATGATCAATTCCTGAACTCTCTATCCAAAAGTCGAACAAACGAAAGAGTGTTACCTGTAACTGTTGAAAGTTCTGGCCATGCTGTAAGGTGGTATACCTGAAATCTTTCCTGTAAGAATTAGTGGTTTTTTGATAGGCTTTAAGGATTGCCTTCTTCAGTAGGTTATAATTACATATGATATCCTGCGACAAAGTTGCAAAGATATTTAAGGCTGTACCAGAAAACAACATTCCTAACCTGGTAGCCCAGGTATCAGCAGGCCATTCACAGAGGGTAGCGGTATTTTCAAACCTGATAATGTATGAAGTAATGTCTTCACCTTCTGTGAAGGGAGGTAAATTAGGTGTTGGAATATGTTCACTAGCTGCATGATGTTCAATTACTCCTTCCTCTAATTGTTGTTGTGTAAATGTTAACTTTTTATTCTCTAATTCAAGGCGAGATTTTTCGAGCTTGCGATCCTTTTCTCTCTCTATTAACTCGTGTTCTCTATCCTTTGCTCTTTCCTCAAGTTCTCTTAATTTAACCTGTTCTTCACGTACTCTAGCTCTTTCCTCACGATCAAGTCTATCACGCTCTTTTTGGTCTTCTCGCTCTCTTTCTAACTGTCTTTCTCGGATTTCTCTCTCAATTCTCTCTTTCTCCTTTTTCTCTTCTCTTTCTATTCTCTCTCCTTTTCTTCTTCTCTTTCCCTTTCTAACTGTCTTTCTTCTCTCTCAATTCTCTCTCTTTCAAGTCTTTCCTGGATCTTAGCACTAATGAAAGATTCTAAATTTTTCCCTGTTATTCCTAACTTACTTCCAGCATTCATCCAAAACTGGTATTCATCCATACTTGCAAGAATAACTTAAACTATGAGGGGAAATGAAACGGGTATTAAAGAAAACGGAGGGTTCAATTCCTGCTCTGCTCAAACTGTAAATAAACCAGAGGGCTCGATCCCTGCTTCAATTAAACAATATGTATTAACGAAAACGAAGGGTTCTATGCCGGCTCTGAGCAAACAGTAAGTAGAATGGGGTCCCTTGACCATCCAATCTTCTCACCAACAAATCAAGAGTGTCCTATGACAGTTCCCTTGATACAATAAAGAGCTCAATGAAACAAGTTGTCACTGGAAAATCTCGGGTCCCTAGAGTCTAATCCTCCAAAGTGTTTCAAGCTACATATAAATGGTGGCAGAATTAAATATTATATCCTGCCTGACTTGACTTACAATAAATTGAGACTATAACAATCACCAAATCTTTTAAATACCTGTACTGTAGTCCTACCATAGAGAATGATTACTCATGGCTGGTGGTAACCGTCTGTGGTATGCGGCGTTGAAGTTCCAATGGTAGATTCGAGATGGAGTTGAATTTTGATTCAGTAGTGAAAATCCTGGCAAGGTCGCCACTTGTGAAGGCTTACTCAGCCCTGTAACAACTTCATTCAGTATTACTCAGGCTGGCTCCTCCTCAGGAAAATTAGTGAATAGAAAAAGAAATAATAACAGACAAACATAAACACTTTATTATATAGAAAATATAAAACACTTAAAAATGAAATACTGATCCTACATGAAAGAAAATGAAAAATGAAAAATATAAATGATAACTGAATTCAACGCTAATTTAATTGGGTGTCTGGTGTTGGTGACACTGCTTGTTGAACTCGTAGCCGTTGCTGATGTGGGGGGGGGGGGGTCGCAGGTGTTGGTGACCATCCACTGGCTAGTTCTTCACAGTATACCAGTGAGTATAATATCCCGATGACAGGAAAGCAGGTTCTTTACCGCTGCAATGCTGTGGAGTTACGTCCTGCAATTTCATACAGGTGCACAGGTAGTGAGATCAAATTGGCGAAGTCTCTGGACGTTAGTCCTTCTCCATCATTTCTCCTCGTTGATTGCCAGGTGACCCTCACTGACATCCAAGCTGGAAAGATACAGGTTACCCACTGCTTAAATAATCACTCTTCATGGTAGTGTACAATATTCAAAAGATGTAGTGATTATTACAACAGTCAACCTAGAGCAAGACTGAAAGGACTAAGTTTATTATTGATCAAAAGTGAAGCTTTTAACCAATAAATCCACTAGCTGTGAGTCGAGTGATTTACTGTTTGACCAGAGCCCCACACGTCACCTTTCGGGGGGGGAAGAGGGAGGGGAAGGGGTATCGGGAGCTAGACTGACCCTACCTTAACAAGCAGCCGGCAGTCAAACTATCACTTTCAGGGAGAGGGAGAAAAGGCGGGAAAAACGGGAGCTTGACTTACCCTACCTTAACTAGTAGCCGGCAGACAAACTATCAATTTAGGGGTTGGGGGAGAAAAGGCGGGAATACGGGAGCGTGACTTACCCTACCTTAACTAATAGCCGGCAATGAAACTATCGTTACTATATCTCTACTCCTATCTATTGAACTTTTCCCTCACACTGGGATTACATTTGGCCATGAGGCAGGATCATTTAAGACAAATCCTGTGGATGAAATGTCTGTTGAGACATTGAGAGGAGACACAAAAGAAGTAATTTTTAAAAATCAATTTTACTCTCCAAACACTTGAACTTTTTAGGCAGGGACCCCTTTGCACTTGCACCATGTGCGCAGTCTTGGATGAGCCCCTGAACCCCTTGGACCGCGGGGCTCCCAAATGCACGGGACCCTAGGCAAATGCCTAGTTTGCTTATGCGATAATCTGGCCCTGGTTGTGGTATAGGCATTCTGCATTTTTTGGTTCACTCCTAAATCTTTCTCCCATGTTTTATATATTTTTGGTAGACTGTCCAAGAGTTCATCTTTATTTCCTTGGTTACTTTTATCATTTATTACCTTCCATAGTACCTTTCTGATACCTGCTGAAAGTTCAATATTGTGGAAAATAATTTCCCACATTATATTATATATATTTTTATAATGTAAATATACATGATTAATGCATTACTGTTGCTCTGAAGTGCATTTTGAAGAGGAGAACCAACAGAGAAGCTGCGCATGCGCCGGGGGAGAGAGGAGGGAGGCGGGAGTGTTTTGAATGGGAGTTAACAGGCTGGGAAAGAATAGGACCAGGAAATTGGCGTCCACGGCGGCCTAAGGAATAATATAGGCCTCACTTCGTAATAGGAAGTGTTGTAACTGTTCCTGGTGAAGAGTAAGGGAACGTAATTTATGGGACCATTGTAATATAGTGGTAAAATTAGTGAATAATGGTAGACGCCTGGTGGAAATGGCGCGACGCCATGACGAGTGTTCAGGAGAAAATACCCGTGATTCATTCATCACTCATCGGGCTCAAATCTTAATAGATCGACTTCTAACGTGTGTGAAATTAATGGGACATTAAATCATTTTGTGAATTGTAGTGAAATCAGTGATAATAACATTAAGTTTAAGGAAAGGTTGAAGTGAGAGGAGCCGCCATTCCCCGAGTGAGCACATGTTAACCTCGTGGTTCCTGCCCCGAGGATAGTGGAGTTTTTTACAGAGTCACGACTTCTAAATCAGGACAAACCAAGTGACATCATAATCCTGTTGGAAGAAGATCCATTTCAGCTGGCAGGATATCAGGATTTGAGGAGGAAATAAGACAAACAAGGAATGCTACCTCTGCACCCACAGTTAAGTACCCTTTCTAGTTATAGCAGACTGATACTGGCCAGTTAGGTATGTTATAATATGATAGGTGTTTTGGATGATCCAACTGCATCAAGTGACCACCAGAGAAAATCTGGTAAGTGGTGGTATAATGCAAGTGTTTTGCCTGACGGACATATATGTGTGTAACCTATCCCACCTTTTCCTTCAGCCAGTAATATAATCCATACAGTCCACAACTAATTAATAGTGCTGTACTTGTGGGTGCTATCCACTTCTATACTGGCCTAGGATAGATATGGGTAAGATTTGTGAGGTCGAAGGGGCCACTTGCAGCTACAAGGGGTGGCTTAAGTTTTCTCACACGTCTACACGGGGTAACTACTGTAGACAATATATGGTTGTCGCCTCCCAATGAGATTACTTGTATGAATGTAATGTTGAGGTACATACAGGTAATCCCTTATAAATTTTCCATGAATATCTTTATTGCACAACCAAAAGCACCTTGCCTGTTCGAGGTCATTTTCTGAGGATATGTTTATTCTTGCACAAGAGATGATTGTTGGAAAAGCAGAGGTTGCATGTGATCCTGGATTCCCTTCCAAGGATTTTTTTTATGTGTCCCACAGGTACGCTGTACTGACATCCTGCCCATATCCTCCTTCACTCTGTATGCCACGGAAGAAAACTGATTTCTACTTTACCTTTCTCTAAGTGGCGAAAGTAATATGTGAGATGTATTTATAGAACCCAAGGCTTGCGGCATGTGGGTAGTGGGTGATTTTTTTGGGGGGGAGGGGAGGGGTAGGGGGTAACTATATTATGCCTATAATATTCATTTAATTTGTTTTGTTCACTGTATAACTCTTTCCAGATTCAGTCCTCTCTGATCGCTTATAAATATTTTAATTTACTGATATTACCGAGTTCCTCACACTGGTCTAGACTTGATATTGTGGTAAGGGGTACATGGTGTTTTATGGTTGTGTATGGTAGGCCTAAGGCTGCTTGCCAGCACTGCCAGACGTATGGCTGTAGCACACCGCTGCAGGGTACGTGGCACTTCTTGCATGCGATACCACATTTTAGTTAAAACCACTTCCATTATGTTTAATCACTATCCTTGTGTTGCTATACTGACAATTTAGGTTCACTAAGTCCTTCTATTATGTCTCGGTATACTAGTCCATTCGTTATATGTGGTAACTCAAATCTTTGTGTATCACTTGTCACATGTCACATGTTTTTATTATTGTGGTAACCTTAAATAAAATATAAAGAATATAGTTATATTGACATGGTATTTTGTGAGGTATACATACATATTTATACAGAGGTAAGCACATTACATTAATAAGTAATCATTCAAAGGTAACGAGTACATTATATTTATACATATTTAAGACACTCAAGTGGCAATATATAAGAAATAACTTTTAATGCATTCTACAAGAGAACAATTGCAGGTAGAATCATACAAAGGTAAGCTGCACATGGTATACAACTTCAAGCATTTATACACAGCAAATATCAATGACACAGAAAAGAATATTATACAATCTTTTCCAGATATATTTAAACAAAGACATACACACTACATGTTAAAACATGCACATTTTATACACATTCCTCAAGAGATTATAATAACACACAGAAAGGGAACATTACATGAAAATTCACTAAGTATAATTAATTAGAAGCTCAAATGAAAAAATTTCATAAATAGTTCTCACAAATAATCATTTATACATGATAAAACTATACCATTACATTCAAGTTTAACTGTTATTTATGAACATTTTTTTCAAAGGAAAACATTTATACATGGAAAACTGTACAGTTACATACAAATACAAGTGACATTATTTCATCTTAACTCATTCTTCTACTTGTGGATATACCAGGATGATTATAACCAAACAAATACTTGTTGTAGATATACCAGGATGATTATAACCAAACAAATACTTGTTGTAGATATACCAGGATGATTATAACCTAACAAATACTTGTTGTAGATATACCAGGATGATTATAACCTAACAAATACTTGTTGTGGATATACAAGGATGATTATAACCAAACAAATACTTGTTGTAGATATACCAGGATGATTATAACCAAACAAATACTTGTTGTAGATATACCAGGATGATTATAACCAAACAAATACTTGTTGTAGATATACCAGGATGATTATAACCTAACAAATACTTGTTGTGGATATACAAGGATGATTATAACCAAACAAATACTTGTTGTAGATATACCAGGATGATTATAACCAAACAAATACTTGTTGTAGATATACCAGGATGATTATAACCAAACAAATACTTGTTGTAGATATACCAGGATGATTATAACCAAACAAATACTTGTTGTAGATATACCAGGATGATTATAACCTAACAAATACTTGTTGTGGATATACAAGGATGATTATAACCAAACAAATACTTGTTGTAGATATACCAGGATGATTATAACCAAACAAATACTTGTTGTAGATATACCAGGATGATTATAACCAAACAAATACTTGTTGTAGATATACCAGGATGATTATAACCAAACAAATACTTGTTGTAGATATACCAGGATGATTATAACCTAACAAATACTTGTTGTGGATATACAAGGATGATTATAACCAAACAAATACTTGTTGTAGATATACCAGGATGATTATAACCAAACAAATACTTGTTGTAGATATACCAGGATGATTATAACCAAACAAATACTTGTTGTAGATATACCAGGATGATTATAACCTAACAAATACTTGTTGTGGATATACAAGGATGATTATAACCAAACAAATACTTGTTGTAGATATACCAGGATGATTATAACCAAACAAATACTTGTTGTAGATATACCAGGATGATTATAACCAAACAAATACTTGTTGTAGATATACCAGGATGATTATAACCAAACAAATACTTGTTGTAGATATACCAGGATGATTATAACCAAACAAATACTTGTTGTAGATATACCAGGATGATTATAACCAAACAAATACTTGTTGTAGATATACCAGGATGATTATAACCAAACAAATACTTGTTGTAGATATACCAGGATGATTATAACCAAACAAATACTTGTTGTAGATATACCAGGATGATTATAACCAAACAAATACTTGTTGTAGATATACCAGGATGATTAT
Organism: Cherax quadricarinatus; assembly: GCF_038502225.1. Taxonomy (NCBI): domain Eukaryota; kingdom Metazoa; phylum Arthropoda; class Malacostraca; order Decapoda; family Parastacidae; genus Cherax; species Cherax quadricarinatus. Next base: position 8,980,741 of record NC_091386.1, read on the forward strand.
AACCAAACAAATACTTGTTGTAGATATACCAGGATGATTATAACCAAACAAATACTTGTTGTAGATATACCAGGATGATTATAACCAAACAAATACTTGTTGTAGATATACCAGGATGATTATAACCTAACAAATACTTGTTGTGGATATACAAGGATGATTATAACCTAACAAATACTTGTTGTGGATATACAAGGATGATTATAACCTAACAAATACTTGTTGTAGATATACCAGGATGATTATAACCTAACAAATACTTGTTGTAGATATACCAGGATGATTATAACCTAACAAATACTTGTTGTAGATATACCAGGATGATTATAACCTAACAAATACTTGTTGTAGATATACCAGGATGATTATAACCTAACAAATACTTGTTGTGGATATACCAGGATGATTATAACCTAACAAATACTTGTTGTAGATAAACCAGAATGATTATAACCTAAAAAGTACTTGTTGTGGATATACCAGGATGATTATAACCTAACAAGTACTTGTTGTGGATATACCAGGATGATCATAACCTAACAAGTACTTGTTGTGGATATACCAGGATGATCATAACCTAACAAGTACTTGTTGTAGATATACCAGGAAGATTATAACCTAAAAAGTACTTGTTGTGGATATACCAGGATGATTATAACCTTACAAGTACTTGTTGTGGATATACCAGGATGATTATAACCTAACAAGTACTTGTTGTTGATATACCAGGATGATTATAACCTAACAAGTACTTGTTGTGGATATACCAGGATGATTATAACCTAACAAGTACTTGCTGTAGATATACCAGGATGATTATAACCTAAAAAGTACTTGTTGTGGATATACCAGGATGATTATAACCTAACAAGTACTTGTTGTGGATATACCAGGATGATCATAACCTAACAAGTACTTGTTGTGGATATACCAGGATGATCATAACCTAACAAGTACTTGTTTTGGATATACCAGGAATATCATAACCTAACAAGTACTTGTTGTGGATATACCAGGATGATTATAACCTAACAAGTACTTGTTGTGGATATACCAGATTATTATAACCTAACAAGTACTTGTTGTGGATATACCAGGATGATTATAACCTAAAAAGTACTTGTTGTGGATATACCAGGATGATTATACTCTAACAAGTACTTGTTGTGGATATACCAGGATGATCATAACCTAAAAAGTACTTGTTTTGGATATACCAGGAAGATCATAACCTAACAAGTACTTGTTGTGGATATACCAGGATGATTATAACCTAACAAGTACTTCTTGTGGATATACCAGGATAATTATAACCTAACAAGTACTTGTTGTGGATATACCAGGAAGATCGTAACCTAACAAGTACTTGTTGTGGATATACCAGGAAGATCATAACCTAACAAGTACTTGTTGTGGATATACCATGATGATTATAACCTAACAAGTACTTGTTGTGGATATACCAGGATGATTATAACCTAACAAGTACTTGTTGTGGATATACCATGATGATTATAACCTAACAAGTACTTGTTGTGGATATACCAGGAAGATCATAACCTAACAAGTACTTGTTGTGGATATACCAGGATGATTGTAACCTAACAAGTACTTGTTGTGGATATACCAGGAAGATTATAACCTAACAAGTACTTGTTGTGGATATACCAGGATGATTATCACCTAACAAGTACTTGTTGTGGATATACCAGGATGACTATAACCTAACAAGTACTTGTTGTGTATATACCAGGATGATTATAACCTAACAAGTACTTGTTGTGGATATACCGGGAAGATCATAATCTAACAAGTACTTGTTGTAGATATACCAGGATGATCATAACTTAACAATTACTTGTTGTGGATATACCAGGATGATCATAACTTAACAATTACTTGTTGTGGATATACCAGGATGGAAATAACCTAACAAATACTTGATGTGGATATACCAGGAGGATCATAACCTAATAATTACTTGTAGTGTATATACCACGATGATCATAACCTAACAAGTACTTGTTGAGGATATAACAGGATGACCATAATCTAACAAGTACTTGTTGTGGATATACCAGGATGATCATAACCTAACAAGTACTTGTTGTGGATATACCAGGATGATCATAACCTAACAGGCACTTGTTGTGGATATACCAGGATGATCATAACCTAACAAGTGCTTGTTGAGGATATACCAGGATGATCAGAACATAAATACTTGTTGTGGATATACCAGAATGATGATAACCTAACAAGTACCTGTTGTGGATATATCAGGATGATCATAACCTAACAAGTACTTATTGTGGATGTACCAGGATGACCATATCCTAACAAGTACTTGTTGTGGATATGCCAGGATAACCGTAACCTAACAAGTACTTGTTGAGAATATACCAGGATGGCCATAACTTAACAAATACTTTTTGTGGATATACCAGGATGATCATAACCTAACAAGTACTTGTTGTGTATATACCAGAATGACCATATCCTAACAAGTACTTGTTGTGGATATTCCAGGTAGATCATAACTAAACAAGTACTTGTTGTGGATACCAGAATGATTATAACCTAACGCGTGCCTGTTGTGGATATACCAGGAAGACCATAACCTAACAAGTACTTGTTGAGGCTATACCAGGATGATCATAACCTAACAAGTACTTGTCGTAAATATACTTGGATGACCATAACCTAAAAAGTACTTGTTGTGGATATACCAGGATGATCATAACCTAACAAGTACTTGTTGTGGATATACCAGGAAGATCATAACCTAACAAGTACTTGTTGTGGATATACCAGGATGATCATAACCTAACAAGTACTTGTTGTGGATATATCAGGATGATCATAACCTAACAAGTACTTGTTGTGGATATACCAGGATGATCATGACCTAACAAGTACTTGTTGTGGATATACCAGGATGATCATAACCTAACAAGTACTTGTTGTGGATATACCAGGATGATCATAACCTAACAAGTACTTGTTGTGGATACCAGGATGATCATAACCTTACAAGTACTTGTTTTGTATATACCAGGATAACCATAACCTAACAAGTACTTGTCGTAAATATACTTGGATGACCATAACCTAAAAAGTACTTGTTGTGGATATACCAGGATGACCATAACCTAACAAGTACTCGTTGTGGATTTACCAGGATGGCCATAACTTAGCAAATACTTGTTGTAGATATACCAGGATGATCATAACTTAACAAGTACTTGTTGTAGATATACCAGGATGGCCATAACTTAGCAAATACTTGTTGTGGATATGCAAGGATGATTATAACCTAACAAGTATTTGTTGTGGATATACCAGTATGATCATAATCTAACAAGTACTTGTGGATATACCAGAATAAAAATAACTTAACAAGTACTTGTTGTGAATATACCAGGAAGATCATAACCTAACAAGTACTTGTTGTGGATATACCAGAATGACTATAACCTAACAAGTACTTTGTTGTGGATATACCAGGATAACCATACCCTAACAAGTACATTTTGTGGATATACCAGAATGACCATAACCTAACAAGTACTTGTTGTGGATATTCCAGGAAGATCATAACTTAACAAGTACTTGTTGTGGATATACCAGGATAATCATAACTTAACAAGTACTTGTTCTGGATATACCAGGATGGTCATAACCTAGCAAGTACTTGTTGTGGATATACCAGGATGACCATATCCTAACAAGTACTTGTTGTAGATATACCAGGATGATCATAACCTAACAAGTACTTGTTGTGGATATTCCAGGATGATCCTAAGCTAGCAAGTACTTGTTGTAGATATTCCAGGATGATCATAACCTAACAAGTACTTGTTGTAGATATACCAGGATGATCATAACCTCTCAAGTACTTGTTGTAGATATACCAGGATGATCATAAGCTAACAAGTACTTGTTGTGGATATTCCAGGATGATCCTAACCTAACAAGTACTTGTTGTGGATATACCAGTAGGATCATAACCTAACAAGTACTTGTTGTAGATATACCAGGATGATCATAACCTAACAAGTACTTGTTGTAGCTATACCAGGATGATCATAACCTAACAAGTACTTGTTGTGGATATACCAGGATAACCATAACCTAACAAGTACTTGTTGTGTATATACCAGGATGATCATAACCTAACAAGTACTTTTTTGTATATACCAGTATGATCATAACTTTACAAGTACTTGTTTTGTATATACCAGGATTACCATAACCTAAGAAGTACTTGATGTGGATATTCAAGGATGACCATAACCTAACAGGTACTTGTTGTGGATATTGAAGGATGACCATAACCTAACAGGTACTTGTTGTGGATATTGAAGGATGACCATAACCTAACAGGTACTTGTTGTGGATATTGAAGGATGACCATAACCTAACAGGTACTTGTTGTGGATATTGAAGGATGACCATAACCTAACAGGTACTTGTTGTGGATATTCAAGGATGACTATGAACTAACAGGTACTTGTTGTGGATATACCAGGATGACCATATCCTAACAGGTACTTGTTGTGGGTATTCAAGGATGACCATAACCTAACAGGTACTTGTTGTGGATATTCAAGGATGACCATAACCTAACAGGTACTTGTTGTGGATATTCAAGGATGACCATAACCTAACTGGTACTTGTTGTGGATATTCAAGGATGACCATAACCTAACAGGTACTTGTTGTGGATATTCAAGGATGACCATTACCTAACAGGTACTTGTTGTGAATATTCAAGGATGACCATAACCTAACAGGTACTTGTTGTGGATATTCAAGGATGACTATAACCTAACAGGTACTTGTTGTGGATATTCAAGGATGACCATAACCTAACAGGTACTTGTTGTGGATATTCAAGGATGACTATAACCTAACAGGTACTTGTTGTGGATATTCAAGGATGACCATAACCTAACAGGTACTTGTTGTGGATATTCAAGGATGACTATAACCTAACAGGTACTTGTTGTGGATATTCAAGGATGACCATAACCTAACAGGTACTTGTTGTGGATATTCAAGGATGACTGTAACCTAACAGGTACTTGTTGTGGATATTCAAGGATGACCATAACCTAACAGGTACTTGTTGTGGATATTCAAGGATGACCATAACCTAACTGGTACTTGTTGTGAATATTCAAGGATGACCATAACCTAACAGGTACTTGTTGTGGATATTCAAGGATGACTATAACCTAACAGGTACTTGTTGTGGATATTCAAGGATGACCATAACCTAACAGGTACTTGTTGTGGATATTCAAGGATGACTATAACCTAACAGGTACTTGTTGTGGATATTCAAGGATGACCATAACCTAACAGGTACTTGTTGTGGATATTCAAGGATGACTATAACCTAACAGGTACTTGTTGTGGATATTCAAGGATGACCATAACCTAACAGGTACTTGTTGTGGATATTCAAGGATGACTGTAACCTAACAGGTACTTGTTGTGGATATTCAAGGATGACCATAACCTAGCAGGTACTTGTTGTGGATATTCAAGGATGACCATAACCTAACAGGTACTTGTTGTGAATATTCAAGGATGACCATAACCTAACAGGTACTTGTTGTGGATATTCAAGGATGACTATAACCTAGCAGGTACTTGTTGTGGATATTCAAGGATTACCATAACCTAACAGGTACTTGTTGTGGATATTCAAGGATGACCATAACCTAAGAGGTACTTGTTGTGAATATTCAAGGATGACCATAACCTAACAGGTACTTGTTTTGAATATTCAAGGATGTCCATAACCTAACAGGTACTTGTTGTGGATATTCAAGGATAACCATAACCTAACAGGTACTTGTTGTGAATATTCAAGGATGACCATAACTTAACAGGTACTTGTTGTGAATATTCAAGGATGACCATAACCTAACAGGTACTTGTTGTGGATATTCAAGGATGACCATAACCTAACAGGTACTTGTTGTGGATATTCAAGGATGACCATAACCTAACAGGTACTTGTTGTGGATATACCAGGATGACCATAACCTAACAGGTACTTGTTGTGAATATTCAAGGATGACCATAACCTAACAGGTACTTGTTGTGAATATTCAAGGATGACCATAACCTAACAGGTACTTGTTGTGAATATTCAAGGATGACCATAACCTAACAGGTACTTGTTGTGAATATTCAAGGATGACCATAACCTAACAGGTACTTGTTGTGAATATTCAAGGATGACCATAACCTAACAGGTACTTGTTGTGAATATTCAAGGATGACCATAACCTAACAGGTACTTGTTGTGAATATTCAAGGATGACCATAACCTAACAGGTACTTGTTGTAGATATTCAAGGATGACTATAAACTAACAAGTACTTTTATTTAAAACATCACTATTATTGCCAAATGGAGATAAGACAGTAAATCACGCAATTTCCCCGGATTAACCTTCATATATCAATTAACACCATGACCATCTTATCTCCAGTTCCTAGGAACAAGTTCCCGCCGCCAACTCCATCTCTGTACCACCTGTACCATGACCAGCCTACCAACATACACACTTCCTCATCACTACCACCATACACACTCCTTTTCACTACCACCATACACACTCCCTCTCACAACCACCATACACACTCTAACACCATACACACTCCCTCTCATTACCACCATACACACTCCCTCTCACTACCAACATACACACTCCCTCTCACTCACTACCCCCATACACACTCCCTCTCACTACAACATTACACACTCCCTATCATTACCACCTTACACAATTCCTCTCATAACCACCATTCATACACTCCTTATTAAAATCACCATACACACTCCCTCTCAAAACCACCATACACACTCTCACTACCAATATACACACTCCCTCTGATTACCACAGTACACACTCCTTCTCACTTCCTCCTTGCAAATTCTCACTACCACCATACACACTCTCTCTCACAATCACCATACGTATTCACTCTCGAAACCATATTACACACTCTTACTACAAAAATACATTACATATCACTACCACCTAACACACTCTCACTACCACCATGCACTCTCCCTCTCACAATCACCATACACACTCAATCTCAAAAGCACCATGCACACTCTCACTCCCACCATACACACTCCCTCTCACAACCACCATACACATTCCCTCTCAACCCAACAATACACACTCTCACTACCAAAATGCACAATCCGTCTCACTACCACCTAACACACTCTCACTAACACTATACACTCCCTCTCACACTACCACAATAGACACTCCGTCTCTCTACCACCATACACCCTCCCTCTCACTACCACCATACACACTCCCTCTCACTACCACCATAGACACTCCCTCTTACTACCACCATACACACTCAATCTCATTACCACCATACACACTCCCTCTCGCAACCACCTTACACACTTCCTCTCATAAATACCATGCACTCTCCCTTTCTCAATCACCATACACACTCAATCTCAATAGCACCATGCACACTCTCACTCCCACCATACACACTCCCTCTCACAAACTCTATACACATTCCCTCTCACAACAACAATACACACTCTCACTACCAAAATACACACTCCGTCTCACTACCACCTAACACACTCTCACTAACACTATACACTCTCTCACTACCACAATAGACACTCCCTCTCTCTACCACTATGCACCCTCCCTCTCACTACCACAATACACATTTACACAATACACAAATAACCCGCACATAAAAGAGAGAAGCTTACGAAGACATTTCGGTCCGACTTGGACCATTAACAAAGTCACACTAACCAGAAGTGGAGCAGAACGGCTATATATAGGCAGGAAGAGGTGGTGGTGGTAGTAGTAGTAGTAGTAGTAGTACAAGAATTATATATAATACCGACAAGATAAAATTAAGACACATGCGCAACACCCGGGCATCCCTATCGTATCGTTCCATTCACGGTATTGTGCCTTTTTTTGTTATTAATACACATTTCATCTCACAACCACCATACACATTCCCACTCACAACCACCATACACACTCCCTCACACTACCACCTTATACACTCGCAATAACACCATACACAAACTCTCTCTCAAAAATACCATACACACTTATTCTCACAACCACAATACACACATTCACACCATAAACACTCCCTCTCACTACTACCATACACGCTCTCTCTCACAGTCACGATACACATTCATTCTCACAACCACAATACACACTCTATCACCATTCGCACTCCCTCTCACTAGCACAATAGACACTACCTCTCACTACCACGATACACACTACCTCTCACTACCACGATACACACTCCCTCTCACTACCACCATACACAATGACTCTCCCTACCACCAATCACACTAACTCTTACTACCACCATACACGCTCCCTCTCACTTCCACCACACACTCCCTCTCACTACCACCATGCATACTCCCTCTCACAACCACCATAAACACTCCTTCTATCTATAACAATACACACTCCCTCTCACTGCATACACAGTTTCCCTCACAACCAACATACACACTCCCTCTACCACCATACACACTCTCTCACACTTCCACCGTACACACTCACTCTAACTACAACCATTCACACTCCCTCTAACTACCACCATACACACACTCACTACCAGCATACGCACTCTCAATACCATCATACGAACTACCACTCACTATCACCACACACACACTCCCTCTAACTACCACCATACACACTAACTCTCACTACCACCACACACACTCCCTCCAATAAAAAAACATACACATTCCCTCTCACTCCCACCTTACGCACTCCCTCTCACAGCAAACATACACTCTCCCTCTCACAACCACAATACACACTTTCACTACCACCATACAAACTCCCTCTCACTACGAGCATACACACTCTCAACACCGCAATACACTCTCTCACTACCAGCATACACACTCCATCTCACTACCACCAAGCATACTCTCTCTCACTATCGCCTTACTCACCCCCTCTCACAAAAACCAAAAACACTCCCTCTCACTCCCATCTTACACACTCCCTCTCACAGCCAACATACGCACTCACTCTCACTACCACATTACACACTCCCTCTCTTTACCACCCTACACACTAATTCTCATAAGCACCATGCACACTCCCTTTCACAATCACCATACACACTTCCTCTCAAAACCACTGTACACACTCCCACTACCACCAAGCATACTCCCTCTCACTACCACCATACACACTCCCACTCACTACCACTATACACACTCCCTCTCTCTACCACATTACACACTCCCTCTCATTACCACCTTACACACTTCCTCTCATAACCACCATGCCCATACTCCCTATTAAAATCACCATAAGCACTCCCTCTCAAAACCACCATACACACCCTCACAACCACCATACGCACTCCCTCTCACTACCTCTTCATACACTCGCACTAACACCATAGACACTCCCTCTCACAAATACCATACACACTTACTCTCACAACCACCATACACACTCTCATTCCCATCACAGACACTCCCTTTCACTACTACGATACACGCTCTCTCTCGCAACCACGATACTCACTCATTCTCACAAGCACCATGCACATTCCCTCTCACTACCACCATACACACTAACTCTCACTACCACTATACACACTCCCTATCACTACCAACATACACAATGACTCTCTCTACCACCAATCACACTAACTCTTACTACCACCATACACGCTCACTCTCACTTCCACCATACACACTCCCTCTCACTACCACCATGCACACTCCCTCTCAATACCACCATAAACACTCCATCTAACTATAACAATACACACTCCCTCTCACTGCATACACAGTCCCCCTCACAACCACAATACACACTCCCTCTACCACCATACACACTCTCTCACACTATCACAATACACACTCCCTCTCACTGCCACCATACACACTCCCTCTCACTTCCACCGTACACAATCACTCTAACTACCACCATACACACTAACTCTACCACCATGCGCACTCTCACTACCAGCATACGCACTCTCAATACCACCATACGAACTACCTCTCACTATCACCACACACACTCTCTCTAACTACAACCATACACACTCACTCTCACTACCACCATACACACACGCTCTTACTAATTCTGTGCACACTGTCTATAACAACCACAACACGCACACTAACTACCACCATTAACACACCCTCTCACTACCACAATACACACTCCCTCTTGCAAACACCATACACTCTCTCAATACCACCATACACACACCTTCTCACTTCTGCCTTACACACTCCCTCTCGCATCCACCATACACATTCCCTCTCGCTATCTCCATACACACTCCATCTCACTACCACCATACGCACTCCATCTCACAGCCACTATACACACTCATTACCACCATACACAATGCCTCTCACAACCAAATTACACACTCCCTCTCACTACTATCATATAAACTCACTCTCAAAATCACCATACACTTTCCCTCTAACTACCACCATACACACTCCCTCTCACTACCACCATACACACTCTCTCTCACTACCACCATACACACTCTACCACCATACACACTCCCTCTCTCTACCACCATACACACACCTTCTCTTTACCCCCAAAGACACTCAATTTCACTAACACCATATATATTCCCAATCACTCCCACCTTACACACTCCCTCACACAGCAAACATACACTCTCCCTCTCAAAACCACCATACACACTCTCAAAACCACAATACACTCTCTCACTACCAGCATACACACTCCCTTTCACTACCACCATACATACTCTCTCTCACTACCGCCTTACTCACCCCCTCTCACAAAAACCAAACACACTCCCTCTCACTCCCATCTTACACACTCCCTCTCACAGCCACCATACGTACTCGCTCTCATTACCACATTACAAACTCCCTCTCTTTACCACCCTACTCACTACCTCTCTTAAGCACGATGCACACTCCCTCTCACAATCACATACACACTCCCTCTCAAAACCACTGAACACACTCTCACTACCACCAAGCATACTCCCTCTCACTACCGCCATACACACTCCCACTCACTACCACTGTACACACTCCCTCTCTCTACCACATTACACGCCCCCTCTCATTACCACCTTACACACTTCCTCTAATAACCACCATGCACACACTCCCTACTAAATTCACCATGCACACTCCCTCTCAAAACCACCATACACACTCTCACTACCACCATACACACTCACTCTCACTATCACCGTACACACTCCTTCTCACTACCTCTTTGCAAACTCTCACTACCACCATACACACTCTTTCTCACAATCAACATTCATATTCCCTCTCAAAACCACCATACACACTCTTACTACAAAAATACACACTACCTCTCACTACCATCTTACACACTCGCACTACCACCATTCACACTCCATCTCACTACCACGATAGACACTCCGTCTTACTACCACCATACACAATCAAACTCATTACCACCATACACACTAACTCTCACAATCACTATACACACTCCCTCTCAAAAGCACCTTGCCCACTCTCACTCCCCCATACACACTTCCTCTCACAACCACCATACACACTAACTCTCACTACCACAATACACACTCCCTCTCACTACCACCATACACAATGACTCTCTATACCACAAATCACACTAACTCTTACTACATATTCGTCGCTCAACCTTTGGGACGAGCGGACGTGAGCTGAGCCTGCCCTCTGCTGTCAGCCGGTGACAACTTGGTTTTCTCAAAATGGCGCAGCCGGCAAGAAGAAGGATAAACACTGTCGGCATTGAAGTGGTGCGTGGGGCTGTGCATGCCCACTCAGCTCAAGTTTTATTACCTGCCATCATCAGGGACACATACGGCATTGCCAACGAAGAGCTGTATGGTGTAGCCTTGAACGGGGCATATAGAATTTTTGTGAAATTTCTCAATGCAAGTGTATATGAGGACATAGTTGCCAGGTTCCAAGATCTTTGTGTACCAGTGAATCCTGCAGTGATGGTAAGGCTACATGATGTGTCCCGCCATTATACGTGGGTGAAGATAAAAAATGTACCCTTTGAGGCTAATGAGGCAGACCTACGTGCCGTCTTCGAGAAGTTTGGGACTGTTCATATGGCGACATTGGGGAAATGGAAGGAAGGATCATATTCTGGGATGCCTGAAGGAAGTTTTTCCTTAAAAATGACATTGAGGCATCCTATTCCTTCCTATATTTTCCTAGAAGACTTCAGGACTCAGGTAATGGTGACTTACGCAGGGCAACAACGTACCTGTCGATTATGTGGTGCATATGATCACATTGCTGCGCAGTGTGTTAAGCAACAGGGTACACAGGCGAAGGAGCAGCATAAGGAGGCATCAGAGGACCTTGGGACGTTGGATTTGGCACGACCTGAGTCGGTTTCCTTGAACAAGGCTTGGAGTGTGGAGGTCGAGGAGGCCTTGAGGGAGGAAGAGTGTGTAACTCTTCCGAGAGAGACATGCACTGCCGGGCAGGCACCGGCGACCAAAGATGTGGTGTCACTGGGTGAGGACAGGGCCGTGGAGGCTACCATTGATTCAGTCCTCCACGACCTGTTAGGGACCCCAGGAGAGGTCACAGTTGAGGGGCTTGTGGGTGCCCTGGATGCTGCTGGGGTTCCAGGTGGTGAGAGGGGGGGAGGCATGTCAGAGACCCAGGTTGAGGCTGGGTTGCAAATTGGCACAGTGGTGGCGGAAGTGCACGGGGATGGCTTCCAGGTGGAGGCGGGAAGAAAGGCTCGAGTGTCACGGAAGAGAGCGGCAGTGCCCTCGGACGTGGACGATGTGGATGTGCTCACTCCGGCACAGCGTTCGGGCAAAAAGGTTTGGGCTGAAGTGGTTGAGCATGGACCTGGGGGGTCCAGGGGCAAGGGGCATGTGAAAGCAGATCACAGAATGGTGATTGAAGATCAAGGGCGTATAAAGGGGAAGGGGGATAAAGGTGGTGCAATACGTAAAGGAAAACCTCCATTGACAAATTCAAGAGTCTCTCTATAAATGTTAATGGTCTGAAAAATTCTAGGAAGTGTGAATGGTTTCATGAGATGCTCATTAGGTATGGTGTAGATGTAGTGTTTGTGCAAGAGCACAACCACAAGCCGGGTTGTATGTTGATGATTGAGGGGTATACTGTATATGCGGCACACTCAACGAGATTGAAAGGAGGAGTGGCTATTTTGGTGAGGGAGGCTAGCCCGTTTACTGTACATCATTGTGAGGAGGGGGGTGAGGGGAGGGTTATAAGAGTGGATGGGACATGGGGAAGAGATAAGATGTCTTTTGTGTGTGTTTATGGTCCGGCGGAGGGGGACAGTCGAGTGAAGAATGAGTTTGTACGTGAAGTGTTGGTGTATCACTTAAGGTCGCTTCCAGCATTAGCTGTGGTGGGAGGGGACTGGAATTGCGTTATACGCCGCAAGAATGTGGAACCTAGGGGAGCAGGATATTGTTCTGGCGTTCTGAGGGACCTGTTAACAGGGGTGGGGTTGGTGGATGTAGAGGGGGGGGGCGGCGTGGGAGGTGCAGCACACCTTTGTGAGGCAGGGGTATGCTGCACGGCTGGACAGGATATACGTGACAAGGAAAGCTGTGGTGCGGAGTGTAAGGGTTTTGGATGTCTTTTTTTCTGATCATAGAGGTGTTTTGGTGGATTTGGGATGGGAGGGTCGGCCGAACAGGTATAAGAGTTATTGGAAATTGAATGTTCGGTTGCTTCAAGATGTTGAGGGGAGGGTCCTATTTGCACAATGGTGGAAAGGCTTATGGGAAGGGATGGAAGTCAATGGGGATGTGTTGAGATGGTGGGATGTGACGGCGAAGACGAGGATTCGAGAGTTCTATGTCCGACAGGGAAGGCACGAGAATCAGTTGGCTTATGGGCTTATTAGGTATCTTGAGGGGCAGTTAAGGGAGTATTATGAGAGAGGAAGGGGGGGGATGGGAGCCCCTGTGGCTGACATACAAGGAGTGAAGGAACGCCTAATGGAAGTGCAAAATGAGAGGTTTGATGCGGCAAGGGTTTTAGGGGGGTTGGAGGAGGTCATGTGGGGTGATAGACCATCGGCATGTGTCCTGCGAGGGCAGGGGCGCCGGCGTGTTGCAATGGAAATGGTGGGTTTGAGAGTTCTTGAGGACATCGAGGGGTATAGGGAGGGACAAGACTTGGTGACAACGGAGGGGATGGGAGGGTATGTTGATTCTTGGCTTAGTGCACATATGAGGAGTGTGGGTGTGAGCGAGGGGGCTTTAAGAGAGACAGGGGGATGGGTGCGGAGTGTGCTGGACAGGGACGACAGGGAACAGTTACAGGGGCCTATTGTGGAGGACGAGGTGTGGACGGCTTTAATGAGTATGAGCAGGGGTAAGGCACCGGGGATAGATGGGCTGCCTGCGGAGTTTTACATACAGCATTGGGGAGTATTAAAAGATTTTTTGGTGCAATTATTTAATATCATAAAAGAGAGGGGTGCGTTGGGACCTTTGCAGGCGACAGCACTAGTAGTTTTGGTGCCAAAGGGTGAAAGTCAGTGCACAGTGAGAGATTACCGAATGATATCACTCATGTGTGCAGACTACAAACTTTTTGCAAAAATTTTGGGAAATCGTATAAAAAAGGTCATTGGAAAGGTAATAGTGAGGGGTCAATATGGGATTCCGGGGAGATCAATGTATGAGGGGCATGGGGTTATTAGAAGGTTTATTGAGGGTCCACAAGAGGGGGAACGTGGGGTATTGGCGTTGGATTGGAGAACGGCATATGACAGTGTCGAGAGGGAGGCTCTGTGGAGAATCATGGAGTGGCAAGGGTTCGGGGAGGACATTGTGAATTGGGCACGTACTTTATATCGGGGAGCTGGGATGTGTGTACAGATAAATGGGAGGGTGGGGTTGCATGTGAAAATGGGCAGGGGATTGAGGCAAGGTTGCCCGTTGTCACAAATATTATTTGCATGTTTACAGAATCCGTTTTATAGGGCAGTGGAAATGTGCATACAGGAGGGGGTAAGGGAGGACATACGAGGTGGGAGTCCCAGTATCATAGGTTACGTTGATGACACAACTGTCCTAGTGAGTGGGAGGGAGGGATTGGAGGGTCTGGAGAGAGTTATAGATGTTTTTGGGATGGCAACAGGTATGGCAGTGAATGTGCATAAATCAAAGCTCATGATATTGGGTGAATGGGATGGGCAGGAGGGCGGGGGTGGGGGGGTGAGGTGGAGTGTCGTGGACCGGGTGAAAATTTGTGGAGTTGTGTATATGGGTAATGCTCAGATGGCGAGGGAGAATAATTCAAAGGGTGTGGTAGATAGGGTATTGGGAAGATTGTCAGGATTGAGGCCGACACATCTTACGCTACACCAGAGGGTCATTGTGGTCAATGTGCTTTTGTACAGTAAAATATGGCATGTGGCAGCTTTGTACCCTTTGGTGTATGGGGATGTCCGGAGATTGTTGAGCAGAGTTTTCCGTTTTATCTGGGGTTCAGGATGCGATTGGTTGAAAAGAGAGGTGGTAACACTTCCGGTGGCCTTGGGAGGGCTGGGGTTAATTCATTTGGAAAGAAGGTTGAAGTGTGTATATGTGAAACATGGGTTGCTAAGGGCTCGGGGGGAAGGGAGTGGAGGGTTGGGGATGCTGCAGGGAGATCTTCGGAGATGGTGGAAGGGACAAGATTTGAGAGATGGTGAGGAGTTGTTGCGTCTATTGATGATGGTCAGAGAGCCGAGAAACATGCGGGTAGGGTCCATGGAGAGGAAGATATGGCCTAGGGTGGTAGTGGCAACGGAAGGAGTGTACCCGATGTACGCATGGGAAGACATTTGGGGCCGATTAAAAGGGTTACGCATCCGGCCACGCGTGAGGGAGGTAATGTATAGGTTTCTTCACGGAATATTGCCGTCTGGGGTTGTTTTACGAAATAGGCGAATAAGGGAGGGTGGGATGTGTCAGGTTTGTGGGGTAGATGAATCAGCTTTTCATGTAGTTTATTTTTGTGAAAGCCTAGGGATTGTGCGGGAATGGTTAGGGAAAGTAATCCGGTATGTGGGGGGGAAAGGGTTGTCGGTTTTGAGAGCTCTTAGTTTAGATGTAGGTGGGGTTGGGGTAAAGGTTCAAAGGGCAGTGGCTTACTTAATGGTTGATTTTGTGTATATATCATGGGCAATGAGAGACAAAGGGGCGGAGGAACGTAGGATGGCCATAGCAGCATCCTTTTATAGGACAAAGTGTCGCAACAGGGAAATATATGGTAGAAGGTGGGAGAGGGATTTCTCGGAGGGCTACAGGGACTTTCTTTTGAGGGATTTATGGTCTTTATAAGCGGTCAGGGGAATGAACGGGCTGGCCTTCCCAGGGGGGGGGGGTTGCAGAGGTCGATTGTGTGAGTGTGTGTGTGTGGAATTGTGTGAGGAAGGATGTTGAGGTGATATTCAATGTGGTATTCAATGTAATGTCTTGGTGTTATTGTGAACACCGATGATTATAAATTATCTAAGGATTCCTTCATGTTTTGTAAGGATGTACATAAGCATGTTAGTATATAAGCATATTTTAACCTGTAATTATACATGTCTACCTATATATGAGCAATGTAACTTGTCATAATAATGAGGTTTCATACCTGTTTTTAACTATTGGAAACGTTTTGGTATTGTATATAATGTAAGATCTTGCCTGGGGTTGTTTTTGCTTATATATTGTTACAGATGGTTTTTTCACATTTTCATTATATATGTTCAAGTGGAATGAGTTTTTGATCTTGTGTATAGCCAGGTGAAACTGGTCAGTTTTTCAACTTGGGGGGGGGGGGGGGTAGGAGTGTAAGTAATCTCTGCAATAGCAGGTCATGTGATACACATGTCCATATTATTTTAGATGTCTAATGTTGTTCCAGTCTCTGTAGGATGTGATGTATAGATTATCTCCGACAGTGTAAATAATCTGTCTGCTGGAGGGAATAATGTGTAAATTTATTTATTATTGTGGTAGGTTTATGTGTGTAGCGTGTTTTTAGGGTGATATATTATAAGACGCTAATTACTATCAAGGACTGTTGGTGGTTGAGTGGTGACGGCAGACACAGTTACTAGGCATGGGGGGGGGGGGGGGGTTGAAGTGTGCACGATATTAATTATTACCATAGGGTATATGAGGGTAGGGTGGATTGTGTTCTATGGTGGATGTGAGCCATCAGGTTCAGACATTCCTTGTATTATAGTGTCAGCCGTTTAGCTGGCTGGATTGTGTTTATATATATATTGTCATTGAAGTTTTTAATGCTTTTACAAATGTGTATGTATAAGAGATTTGTCACTGTGTATCTAAGGTGAAAGTGGCACGTTTTCATGGGGGGGGGAGTGTAAGCTTTACTGGGTGGGTTGTATATGTATGTATGTGTGTGTATGTGTATATGTATATGTGTATATGTATATATGTATATATATATGTATATATATATATATGTATATATGTATATATATGTGTGTGTGTGTATATGTATATATATATATGTATATATATGTATGACCACCTTTTCATGTGAAGCATAGTACGTACAAGAGGTGTTTGATTTGAGTGCAGCAGCCAGTTCTGTCATTATATATGTGCTTCTTCAGTACTGTGTAGTCACAGTTGATTATTGTTCACTGCCTGTATCTTGTTACATATTGATTATGTACCCATATATTTTGTACCTGAGTTTTAAATAAAATATAAAAAAAAAACTCTTACTACCACCATTCACGCTCCCTCTCACTTCCACCATACACACTCCCTCTCACTACCACCATGCACACTCAATCTCAATACCACCATAAACTCTCTATCTAACTATAACAATACACACTCCCTCTCACTGCATACACAGTCCCCCTCACAACCACCATACACACTCCCTCTACAACCATACACACTCTCTCACACTATCACAATACACACTCCCTCTCACTACCACCATACACACTCCCGCTCAATTCCACAGTACACACTCACTCTAACTACCACCATACACACTCCATCTAAGTACCACCATACACGCTCTCACTACCAGCATACGCATTCTCAATACCACAATACGAACTACCTCTCACTATCACCACACACACTCCCTCTATCACCATACACACTCACTCTCACTACCACCATACACACACCCTCTTAATAATTCTGTGCACACTGTCTATAACAACCACAACACGCACACTCACAACCACCATTAACACACCCTCTCACTACAACCTTACACACTCCCTCTTACTAACACCATACACTCTCTCAATACCACCATACACACACCTTCTCACTTCTGCCTTACACTCTCCCCCTCGCAACCACAATACACATTCCCTCTCGCTACCTCCATACACACTCCATCTCACTACCACCATACACACTCCATCTCACAACCACTATACACACTCATTACCACCATACACAATGCCTCTCACAACCAAATTACACACTCCCTCTCACTACCATCATGTACACTCACTCTCACAACCACCATACACTCTCCCTCTAACTACCACCATACACACACCCTCTCACTACCAACATACACACTCCCTCTCACTACCACCATACACACTGTCAATACCGCCATACACATTCCCTCTCAATACCACCATACATTCTCCCTCTCTCTACCACAATTCACACTCTCACTACTACCATAAACGCTCCCTCTCACTACAACCATACGAAATCCCTCTCCCTAAAACCCAACACACTGTCTTTCACTACCACCATGCACAGTGCCTCTCACTACCACCATACACACTACCTCTCACAAACACCATAAACACATTCACTACCACCATACACACTCCCCCTCACTGCTTCTTTGCACACTGTCACTACCACCATACACACTCCTTCTCTAATACCATACACACTCTCTCTCACTTCAACAACAGACGGTCTCTCTCAATGCCAGCATACACAGTCTCTCTCACTAACACCATACACACTCCCCCTCACTACCACAATACACACTCTACCACCTTGCACTCCCCCTCCACTACCTCCACAGACTCTCCCTCTCACTACCACCATACACACTGCCTCTCACTACCACCATACACACTATCTCTCACACCCACCATACACACTACCTCTCACAACCACCATACACACTCGCTCTCACAACCACCATACACATTCTGACTACCACCATGGACACTCTCTCGCACTACCACCATAGACACTCCCTCTCACTACCACTATACACACTCCCTCTCTCTACCACCATACACACTCCTTCTCCATACCACATTACGCACTCTACCAACAGACACACTCCCTCTCACTAACCATACACTCTCTAGCACCATACACACTCCCTATCATTGCCACCATATACACTCCCTCTCACATCCGCGACACACACTCTTCCACCAAACACTCTCCCTCTCACTACCAACATACACACTCAATCTCACAACTATCATACGCACTCTCACCACCACCATACACACTCACTCTCACTACCAGTATATACACTCGGTCTCACAACCACCATACAGACTCTAACACCATTCACACTCCCTATCACTACTACCATACACTCTCCCTTTCACTCCAACATACACACTCCCTCTCAGTACCACAAAACACACTGCCTCTCAAAACCTCGATACACGTGCTCACTCCCACCATACACACTCCCTCTCACAACCACCATACACACTCTGTCACACTACCACCGTACACACTCTCACAACCACCATACACACTCTCACTACCAGGATACTTTCTCTCACTACCGCCCTACACACACACTCTCACTACCACCTTACACACTCCCTCTCACAACCACCATACACATTCCCTCTCACTTTCACCATACAAACTCTTCTTTCTACCACCTTACACCCTCTTTCTCATAACAACCATACACACTCCCTCTAACAACGACCATACACACTCTTCACAACCATCGTACATGCTCTCTCTCACAACAACCATACTCACTCTCACTTTACACACTCCCTCTCTCAACCACCACACACACTTTCACTACCACCATACTCACTCCCTGTCAGTACTTCTTCATACACTCTCACTACCACCATGCACACTCCCTCTGACCACCACCATTCACCCTGTCTCTCAAAACCACCATACACACTCCATCTCACAACCACCATACACACTCCCTCTCACTACCACCACAGACACTCTCTCTCACTACCACTACACACACTCCCTCTCTCTAATACCATACACACTCCCTCTCACTAGTACCATGCACTCTTCCTCTAACTTCCTCCATACACACTCCCTCTCAATACAGCCATTCACAATCCCTCTCACTACCACCACACACTCCCTCTCACTACCACCATACCTACTCCTTCTCACTGCCACCATACATATTCCCTCTCACTACCTCCATACACACTCCCTCTCACCAGTACCATGCACTCTCTCTCTCACTACCTCCATGCACACTCCCTCTCACTGCCACCATACACAATCCCTCTCCCTACCTCCATACACACTCTCTCACTACCACCACAGACACTCCCTCTCACTGCCACCATACACAATCGCTCTCACTCCTACTATTCACACTACCTCTCACTCCCACCATACACATACGCTCTCCTTGCCTCCATACACACTCCCTCTCACTTTCACCATACACACTCCCTCTCATTGCTACCATACACAGTCCCCCTCCCTACCTCCATACACACTCCCTCCCTCTACCAATATACTCACTCTCTCCCACTACCACCATACACACTCCCTCTCACAATCACCATACTCATTCCCTCTCACTACCACTTTACACATTCCCTCTCAATACCACCACAAACACTCTCTGTCACTACCACCATACACACTAGCTCTCACTCCCATCACACACACTCCCTCTCGCTGCCACCATACACAATCCCTCTCCCTACCTTCATACACACTCACTCGCAGTACCTCCATACACACTCCCTATCACTTTCACCATACACACTCCCTCTCATTGCCACCTTACACAATCCCTCTCTCTACCTCCATACACACTCCCTCTCACTACCAATATACTCACTCTCCCACTACCACCATACACACTCCCTCTCACTGCCACCATACACAATTCCTCTCCCTGCCTCCATGCATACTCGCTCTCACTACCACAATACCAACTCCCTCTCACTACCACCATGCTCACTCTCTCCCACTACCACCATACACAGTCCTTCTCTCTGCCACCATACACAATCTCTCTCCTTACCTCCATACACATTCCCTCTCAATACCACAATACACACTTCCTCTCACTACAAAAATACACATTCCCTCTCACTATTTCCATACACACTCTTACTATCAATATACACACACTCTCTCACTACCTCCACACACACTCTCTCTCACTACTGGCATACTCATTCCTTCTTATTACCACCATACACACTCCCTCTCTACCATTTTTCGCAATCCTTCTCCCTACCTCCGTACACATTCCCTCTCTCTACAACAATTCACATTCCCTCTCACTACTTCCATACACACTCTCACTACCAATATACACTCTCTCTCACTACCACCATACACACTTTCTCTAACAACCACCATACACACTCTCTCTCACTGCCACCATAAACAATCCCTCTCCCTACCTTCATACACTCTCCCTCTCACTACCACCATACACACTTCACCTCACTACCAACATACACACTCCCTCTCACTACCACCATTCACACTACCTCTCACAACTACCGTTTACGCTCTCACTCCCACCATACACTCTCCCTCTCACAACCACCATACACACTCAGTCTCATTACCACCGTACACAATCTCAACCACCATACACACTCTCACTACCAGCATACACACTCACTGTTAGTACAACCCTGCACACTCCCTCTCACTACCAAGATACACATTCCCTCTCACAATCACCATACTCATTCCCTCTCACTACTACTTTACACATTCCCTCTCAGTACCACCATAGACTCTCTGCGTCGCTACCAACATGCACACTAGCTCTCACTCCCATCATACACACTCCCTATCACTGCCACCATACACAATCCCTCTCCCTACCTCCATACACACTCCCTCTCATTGCCAACACACACACAATCCCTCTCACTACCTCTATACACACTCTCTCTAACTACCACCATACTCAGTCTCTCCCACTTCCACCATACACACTCCCTCTCACTGCCACCATACACAATCCCTCTCCCTGCCTCCATACATACTCCCTCTCACTACCACAATACCCACTCCCTCTCACTACCTGCATACACCCCCTCGCACTACCACCATACACACTCCCTCTCTATGCCACCATATGCAATCCCTCTACTTGCCTCCATACACTTTCCCTCTCTCTACCACAATACAAATTTCCTCTCACTACCACCATACAAATTCCCTCTCACTATTTCAATACACACTCTCACTACCAATATACATTCTCTCTCTCTAACTACCTCCGTACACAATCTCTCTCACTACTAGCATATCACTCCTTCTTATTACCACCATACACACTCCCTCTCTCTCCCACCACACACAATCCCTCTTCCTACCTCCATACACATTCCCTCTCACTACCACAATACACACTCCCTCTCACTACCACCATACGCATTACCTCTCACTCCAACCATACACTCTCCCTCTTACAACCACCATTCACACTCCATCTCATTACCACAGTACTCAATCTCAACCACCATACACACTCTCACTACCAGCATACACACTTCCTCTCACTACAACCCTGCACACTCCCTGTCACTACCGAGTTACGCACTCCCTCTCAAAACCACCATACTCATTCCCTCTCACTATCACTTTACACACTCCATCTCACTACCACCTTACATACTCACTCTCATAACCACCATACACACTCCCTCTCACAGCGACCATACACACTCCCACTCACAACCACCATACATACTCTCTATCACAACCACCATACTCACTTTCACTACCAACTTACACACTCCGTCTCACAACCGCCATACACAATTCACTACCAACATACACACTCCCTCTCAGTACCTCTTTGCACACTCTCACTACCACCATATACGCTCCCTCTCACTAACACCTTACATGCTCTCACTACCGCCGTACACACTCCCTCTCACAACCACCATACACACTCCCTCTCACTACCACCATACACACTCCATCTCACTACCAAAACAGATGCTCCCTCTCACTACCACCATACACACTCCCTCTCACTAATACCATACACACTCTCTCTCACTAGTCTCAGTAGTAGTACCAGTTCCTAGTAACCAGTTACCAGTAACCAGTGTACCAGTAGATGACTCACTACCAACCGTCTCTGCGTGAATCACTGTCTGTTCATATTGCTGCTGACCTAGCAGGATTTCAAGCGCCCCTCGCCCATGGGCACTCCTCAGGCAGTCAGTCTAGCCAAGGATCAGAGAGAGACAGGTTCGGCTGTGGCGCCCCTCACACACTATCTGTAATATACGTACTACCAGCCTACGTGAGTATTTTTACCCTATCCACGTGTTCGAACCCCCACATGATAAATGGTGGCAACGGTGTGGGAATGTGGAATTAAGGGTATTTCAAGACGTTAGAAGACTTTGTGGGGGAGCCGGCGGGTCAAAGGTCAACCGTAGCTACTCGCTTACCCTCACTCACACCACCCCAGCCTGCAAGCCTGTTGCAGCCTTTTCAAGCTTCCTGGCTTAGTTCGTGTGCTAATTGCTTCAATCTCCGAGGGGTTGACCCGGATTTTGCAATTAAGCCAGTCAGTAAGCCAGACTGTGGAAGTGAACGCCAGTCAGCCTATATCCAGCCTGTCTCCTGTCATCCACCTGCTCCTTCATGCTGTGTGCATCGTTACCCGTCTTCCAGTCAGCCATTCTCGTGGATTAAGCCAGTCAGCCAACCCAGCTTCTAACCCAGCTGAGAGAGAGAAGTAAGCCACACAAGTTCCTTTGAAGTATTGTTTCATGTATCGCTTTGTGCTCCCAGTTGGATGCTAAAGAGTGATTTTCATCATTCCTGTGGCACAGAGTGGCTTATCACGCCACCTTCGTGGGTAGTGAGTGGAGTGCGTGCCAGTGAGAGCCAGCAGGGTCACTTCTGTTGCCCCACCCCACCCACCACCACGGACACCAGCCACCCACCTCATCTACCTGTGGCTGTTTTGCACCCTTTTACCGGGTCCTAATACTGTTTTGGCTCACATAATTGGTCAAGATTGTAGCTGAGCGCCAACGATAAAGCCAGTTATGTGAGTTCACCGAGAAAGCGCATTTCTTCCGACAACAGTGAGTGTAGGAGGCGTCAGTCATCACCGCGCAGGACAACCTTCGACAACCTACCCTCATCACCAGTCATCCCATCTACTACTCCAGACTCCAGTGATAATTTTCTGTTTAGAGACATTTTTCTTGCATTTAACGACATTTGCGTGTGTGAGACATTTATAGTGAATTTCTTGTGTACTCTATGCCTTGTATTTTCAGTGTAGACTCAGTGTTTCTTTGACTCATTATTTTTGCAATATTTTTCAGTGTTTTCGCTCATCTCATATCTTTTTATCTGTTTTATTTTATGCTACTCTCTGTCTGTAGTAAGTATTATTGTGTAGTGTACCAGTCAGTCACTCCATGTGAAGTAATTCATTTTTTTAATTGGTATTCTTTCAGCATTGTATTCTCCAGTATTTGTCATTGTATTTCATGCAGTGATATTCACCCCAGTATACCAAATTATCCATTTATTTCTATGTGTACCTTTTTCTCATATGCCAGCAGTGTCTCATTCCCTGAATTTTTTCGCAGACTGTGTACCATTATTTTTGCCAGCAAATTTTTGTCGTATCAGTCACAGCAAGATTTTGTTGTAAGAATATACTAAAATAATGAATACGTGATTAAGTGTTGTGTGGCCTGCCACTTGTAAGTGTTGTGTGCCCCGCCACTTGTAAGTGTTGTGTGCCCCGCCACTTGTATGTGTTGTGTGCCCTGCCACTTGTAAGTGTTTCACTTCCGTTTTGTTCCTTGTTTTATTTTTATTCATAATTTTTATATTTCTTTGAACAAATTCACTCTTGATGTAATTTCAATTACTTTTAACGTAAAGTGTTTTCTTTACTCTGTTTGAGTAAATTGTTTTGTCTAATTTACAATTAAGAGTTAAAGTGTTCAATCAGTTTTTTTTTCTCATAATTTCTATTTTATTATTTAACCTGAGTTTTCCCAGTGAGACTTTATTATTGCAGTGATTATTTCTACACCTTATTTTGTTGCACTTGTTCTGCAGTGAATTATTTTGTTGAACTTGTTCTGCAGTGAATTATTTTCTTTTATTGATATTTTTATGCATTATTATTCTCAGTTCATTATTGCATCTTGTTTTTCATTTTATTAATTTTCCTGATGTTGTCTTTGCATTATATTTTAATTTTGTTTATGCATTCTTAGAAAATATTTAAATTTCCCAGTTATCTCTCGTTGCATACAATTTAGTAATTTTATTTTATACTTTTTACATTGATTTAAAATTATATTAATTAATTTCTTTATTAGCAAGAGTATTTAATTCAGTCTCCAGTAATATTTTTACTAGTAAATTTCAATGTAATTTTTATCTTGGCCAACAGTTCTTTACATTGAGTTGTCCTTCCTCTTGCAGTGTATCTTAGACATTTTTTATTACTTATGCAGAATTGTTAAGCATTTTCTTCCACTTAAGCTTACTGTGTCATTTCTCTATTTTTTTTTTTTTGCCTTATGCCCTTGAGTAAGTTCCCTGAGATCATGTCCCAGTCACTTTTGAATGTTCACTTAGTGTATCATGCCAGTCAAAGTCAATATGAATCAGTCCACAGTACCAACATTCCCTTACTGACTGAAAGACAATACCTAGCCCTTGAGCAATGTGTTTGTTCTCACAGCTTGTATCTGAGATTTGTTAAAGTGCTGCGAAATGTGAAGTTCAGATTAAGTTCCTATAGATCCGTGAATTACTTATTAACGTAGCCGAGCAGTCAGGCACTAGTAATACTGTCACTCCTGTCTGGACTCCAGCCACAACATCATGCACGCAGGATAGTGCGACTACTATCCTTGCGATGGCGACTTGTTCAAGTATTCGTTCCTTCCCAGGGGACGCTTTGAGAAGAACTTTACCTGCAACGAGTTATGCCATCTCTTGCTGATGCCACAAGCCGTTGCAGAAAGACGTTTCTGTGGCTAGTGTGCTCACTTGAGTGTTGTTGTTGTCCCTTGTGTTTCAGATTGTGATCCCATCCTAGTTGACAGTAATCAGTGCATTGTAAGAAGTTATTTCTCGAGTAACTTCCACGTTGTTAACGTTTGTAAGTGAAGTTTATAGCTGATACCTCGTGTCACTTTGTGCGACTCAGATTGAATATCAGCATTGTTCACCGTGTTCATATCTTTTCTCCTGTGCTTGCAGTTTGAGATAGTAGATTCGTTCTCCCTTGTTCATATTGCGTGTTATAGCGTTAATTTTTTTCAACCGGGGGGAGTCATCCACTCCACCGAGTTTGTTCATTCCTCCAGTAAGAAAGAACCGATCCCTTGTGTTCTGGTGATTCGATTCCTGCTCCAGGAAGATCTTATTCTTACTGTGAAGCCACCAGCACCCATCAGTGACTTTGTCATGAACCAAGAATTACTGTATCAAACAGCCGAGTTGGGTACTCCTAGCAGAAGAGTATACCAGTTAGTAATTCCACAGTCACTAGTGAATGTAGCCTTACAGCTAGTTCACGATGTACCAGGTGTTGCACACCCTGGTATGGATCGTTCAGTAAAACAAGCCAGATTGAAATACTTTTGGCCTCGTATGGCAACTGATATATCTGAGTATGTTAAGAAATGTAGTGTCTGCATGCAACATAAAGGTAATGCTAATGGCCCTAATCCAATCCAAGTGTATCCAACTACTAGCGAACCGTGGGAAAGAGTTGCGCTAGATTTGTTAACTAATTTCCAATGTTCCCTCCAAGGCAACAAACATCTGTGTGTTATGGTAGACCATTTCACCAGTTATTGTAAGTTAGTTCCTATTGCAGATAAGACTGCCGAGACAGTAGCTAAAGCGTTTAAAGAACGCATTATCTGCAGGCATACCACCCCTAAGTCCCTAGTAACAGATAATGGAGGTGAATTCTGTAATGAGATTCTTGAA
Organism: Cherax quadricarinatus; assembly: GCF_038502225.1. Classification (NCBI taxonomy): domain Eukaryota; kingdom Metazoa; phylum Arthropoda; class Malacostraca; order Decapoda; family Parastacidae; genus Cherax; species Cherax quadricarinatus. The sequence goes on from NC_091386.1 coordinate 9,008,016, forward strand.
AATTTGTGTACCTTGTACAAGATCTCTAAATCCACCATTGTTCCTCATCATCCTGCCAGCAATGGGTTAGCGGAACGAACCAATAAGAAAGTACTTGATGTCTTGAGAACCACTATCAATCCCAACAGTGAAACTTGGGATGAAGTTATACCTGATGTGCAGTGTGCTATAAATTCTGCTTACAATGTTTCCATAGGTGACTCTCCACATTATGCATTGTTCGGTGTAGATAAACGTTTGCCTTATGAGTTGTTATATTCTAATCCGAAACCAAATTACAACCCTGATGATTTCGTAGTAACTCGTACCAGCTTAGCTCAAAGTGTTTTTAGAAGAATCCGTGAAACACTTCATAAATCAACAGCAGAATTTACAAGAGTCGCAAACACTCGAGCAAAGCCATCCAAAATCAAAGTAGGTTCGAGAGTTATGCTGACTAACTTTAACAAAACGTCTGCAATGCCAAAGCTTGATCAAAAGTTTGTTGGTCCTTATCGAGTAGTTGAACATATCACTGGTAATAAGTATAAGGTTAGAGAAATTAGTACTGGTCAGTATAAAGAATCGCATTTAGATCATGTGAAGTTAGTATGTGATGATAATGATGTTCCAACCCAGACTAATGTGACAGACTCTGACAATCCTCCTGATCCTGTACTCTCTTCCTCTGATACTCAGTCAGACGATCAACCTGAATGTCATTATTCCCTACGTACACGACAGGTATTGAGAAATCCTCAAGTATCATTTGTAACTACCAATTCAGATTTGCCTCTAATACAGCATGAGTTAGCCAGTGCTACAGAGTTTGATCCTCCCAGAGATGCCCACATGATACTAGTACCATGCACTCTTCCTCTCACTTCCTCCATACACACTCCCTCTAAATACAGCCATTCACACTCCCTTTCACTACCACCACACACTCCCTCTCAATACCACCATACACACCCCCTCTCACTGCCACCATACATATTCCCTCTCACTACCTACATACACACTCCCTCTCACTAGTACCATGCACTCTCCCTCTCACTACCTCCATGCACTCTCCATCTCACTGCCACCAAGCACAATCCCTCTCCCTACCTCCATACACACTCTCTCTCACTACCACCATAGACACTCTATCTCACTGCCACCATACACAATCGCTCTCCTACTATTCACACTGCCTCTCACTCCCACCATACACATGCCCTCTCCTTGCCTCCATACACACTCCCTCTCACTTTCACCATACACACTCCCTCTCATTGCCACCATACACAATCCCTCTCCCTACCTCCCTACACACTCCCTCTCACTACCAATATACTCACTCTCTCCCACTACCACCATACACACTCCCTTTCACTGCCACCATACACCATTCCTCTCCCTGCCTCCATGCATACTCCCTATCACTACCACAATACCCACTCCCTCTGACTACCACCATACTCACTCTCTCCCACTACCACCATACACACTCCTTCTCTCTGCCACCATACACAATCCCTCTCCTTACCTCCATACACATTCCCTCTCAATACCGCAATACACACTCCCTCTCACTACAAAAATACACATTCCCTCTCACTATTTCCATACACTCTCTTACTATCAATATACACACACTTTCTCACTACCTCCATACACTCTCTCACTACTAGCATACTCACTCCTTATTACCACCATACACACTCCCTCTCTCTACCACCATTCGCAATCCTTCTCCCTACCTCCATACACATTCCCTTTCTCTACCACAATTCACACTCCATCTCACTACCACCGTACACATTCCCTCTCACTACTTCCATACACACTCTCACTACCAATATACACTCACTCTCTCTCACTACCACCATACACACTTTCTCTAACAACCACCATACACACTCTCTCTCACTGCCACAATACACAATCCCCCTCCCTACCTTCATACACACACCCTCTCACTACCACCATACACACTCCATCTCACTACCAACATACACACTCCCTCTCACTACCACCACTCTCACTGCATCTCACAACTACCATTCACGCTCTCACTCCCACCATACACTCTCCCTCTCACAACCACCATACACACTCAGTCTCATTACCACCGTACACAATCTCAACCACCATTCACACTCTCACTACCAGCATACACACTCCCTGTTAGTACAACCCTGCACACTCCCTCTCACTACCGAGATACACACTCCCTCTCACAATCACAATACCCATTCCCTCTAACTACCACTTTTCACATTCCCTCTCAATACCACCATAGACACTCTCTGTCACTACCACCATACACACTAGCTCTCACTCCCATCATACACACTCCCTCTCACTGCCACCATACACAATCCCTCTCCCTACCTTCATACACACTCACTCGCATACCTCCATACACACTCCCTATCACTTACACCATACACACTCCCTGTCATTGCCACCACACACAATCCCTCTCCCTACCTCCATACACACTCTCTCTCACTACCACCATACTCAGTCTCTCCCACTACCACCATACACACTCCCTCTCATTGCCACCATACACAATCTCTCTCCCTGCCTCCATACATACTCCCTCTTACTACCACAATACCCACTCCCTCTCACTACCTGCATACATCCCCCCCTCTCACTACTACCATATGCAGTCCCTCTCTATGCCACCATACACAATCCCTCTCCTTGCCTCCATACACTTTCCTTCTCACTACCACAGTACAAACTCCCTCTCACTACCACCACACAAATTTCCTCTCACTATTTTCATACACACTCTCACTACCAATATACATTCTCTCTCTCTAACTATCTCTATACACACTGTCTCTCACTACTAACATATCACTCCTTCTTATTACCTCCATACACACTCCCTGTCTCTACCACCATACACAATCCGTCTCCCTACCTCCAGACACATTCTCTCTCACTACCACAATACACACTCCCTCTCACTACCACCATACACATTACCTCTCACTCCAACCATACACTCTCCCTCTCACAACCACCATACACACTCTATCTCATTACGACCGTACACAATCTCAACCACTATACACACTCTCACTACCGGCAAACACACTTCCTCTCACTACAACCCTGCACACTCCCTGTCACTACCGAGTTACGCACTCCCTCTCAAAACCACCATACTCATTCCCTCTCACTATCACTTTACACACTCCATCTCACTACCACCTTACATACTCTTATAACCACCATACACACTCCCTCTCATAGCGATCATACACACTCCCTCTCTCTCCCACCACACACAATCCCTCTTCCTACCTCCATACACATTCCCTCTCACTACCACAATACACACTCCCTCTCACTACCACCATACGCATTACCTCTCACTCCAACCATACACTCTCCCTCTTACAACCACCATTCACACTCCATCTCATTACCACAGTACTCAATCTCAACCACCATACACACTCTCACTACCAGCATACACACTTCCTCTCACTACAACCCTGCACACTCCCTGTCACTACCGAGTTACGCACTCCCTCTCAAAACCACCATACTCATTCCCTCTCACTATCACTTTACACACTCCATCTCACTACCACCTTACATACTCTTATAACCACCATACACACTCCCTCTCATAGCGATCATACACACTCCCTCTCACAACCACCATACACACTCTCTATCACAACCACCATACTCACTTTCCCTACCAACTTACACACTCACTCTCACAACCGCTATACACACTTTCACTACCAACATACACACTCTCACTCAGTACCTCTTTGTACACTCTCACTGCCACCATACACACTCCCTGTAATAACCACCATACACACTCTCACAACCACCATACACACTCTCACTACCACCGTACACACTCCCTCACACTACCACCTTACACACTCTCACTACCCCCATACACACTCCCTCTTATAATCACAGAACACACTCCGTCACTAAAACCACAATTCACGCTCTCACTACTACCATACACACTCCATCACACTACCACCACAGACACTCCCTTTTACTTCCACCATACACACTCATTCTTTCTACCACAAAACACATTCTACCACCATTCACACTCCATCTCACTGCCACCATAGACACTGCCTCTCAATACCACAATACACATTCCCTCTCACAATCACAGTACACACTCTACCAGCATACACACTCTCTCTCACTACTACCGTCGACGCTCCCTCTAACTACCACTATACACACTCCCTCTCACTACCACCATACACACTCCCTCTCTCTGCCACCATTCACACTCTCCCTACCGCCCTACGCACTGTCACTACCACCATGCACACTGCCTCTCACTACCATCATTCTATCCCTCTCGTACTACCACAATACGATCTCCCTCTCACTACCACCATACACACTCCCTCTCACAAACACCATAAACAATTTCACTACCACCATACACACTCCCTCTCAGTGTCTCTTTGCACACTCTCACTTCCACCATGCACATTCCCTCTCACAACCACCATATACACTCCCTCTCACAACCACCATAAGCACTGCGTCTCAAAACCACCATTCACACTCTCACTACCACCATACACACACTCTCTCTCTCTAATACCATACACACTCCCTCTCACTACCACCATAGACACTCCTCACTGGCACCATACACACTCCCCCTCACTACCACAATACACACTCTACCACCATACACACCTCCTCTCACTACCTCCACAGACACTCCCTCTCACTACCACCATACACAATTCCTCTCACAACCACCATACACATACCGTCTCAAAACCACGATTCACACTCACTACCACCATACACACTGTCACTACCACCATACACACTCCCTCTCGCTACCATGAAAAGAGCTCTTCAGATCATCAATTCTCCATGCTCCAAGACCACTCCTAACAAAATTATAATCCTCCCTAACAACCAGGTTGCATTGAACGTTTCGAAGGTACTCGCACAAACTAACACTAGAGTCGCCATCGAATCCAGGGTAGGAAAAAATGGGACCTCCACGAACTAGTCAATGCAGAACTTTACACTATACCTTGTGGAGGCTGCGACAGAATATATGTAGATGAAACAGCAAGGAACCTCGAAATAGGTCTCAATGAGCACAAGAACGCATGTAAGAACGTTAACTTGAATAACGCCTGCGTACCACATGAAAATTCCACCAATCACCTCATGAAATTCAACGACGCCCGAGTAGTGATCAGAAAACCTAATTTCTGCGGACGTAAATACCTTGAATCATCATTAATCGCTCTTTCTAACAAAACCAGGCAAAAGAAAGGCAGCTTAATCATCTCTGAAGTATTAGTAAAAATCCTCCTCAAAACAATAAACGCTGCCATCACATAGTCCCTACTGCTAATACTACACAAGAACGTAACAAAGGGGGGAACACTGAAACAGACATTCTCAGATCCAACCACCAACAGAAATATTTGTCTGACCTATTTTTATGTTACCCAATTAATATCTTTTATAACCTTTTACTCATGTGCGAATTGATTGTACTACCACAGTATTACTAGTACTAATAATACAACTAATATTACTACTACTACTACTTCCACTAGTATCACACCTCACTGTAAGCCTATATATACCCTCTGTGTCCATGTATTGTTTATAACGGCTTTACAAAGCTTGTAGATTGTACAGACAGATCAGACAGACGACAGAGACAGACGCATTGCACTGCTGGCCTTGCTACTGGCAAGCCACAGTCGCTCCTCAAGTAGTGTCCCTGCGATCCCCGTTGGGGAGGGGAACCTTTACCAGCGTCGTCTTCACCTACATGCACGATGAGCTACGCAAATCGTGTCAAGATCAAGCCAACAAGTGGTACTGTTGATGATTCAACAAAGATTGCTCTTGCAACGGTTGTTCAAGGAACACTGCAAGTTAAATTCAACGCCATTTTGTCTCTGAAAGAAGCATTTATTGTTGTGTGTCACGATGATGCAGAAGCAGAGAAGCTACTCACTACAGATGCCACCACTACACTTACTGCACAAGGGTTTACTGTTATGTCATCTCCTGCCCTCAGGGCCAGGAAATCAGTATTCCTTAAAAAACTAGACAAGATTCTGACGTCTCAGTCACCTGCAGAACTCAAGACATCCATCGAGACGCAAAATACTTGGGCTACTGTTGACAGCATCACAAAAATCCCGAATGCTTCGTCCATGCTCAAGGTCACCTTCACCGACGTCAACATGGCTGCCACTGCTCCGAACGAAGGTCTTGCTGTTTACTACTACTACATCAGTCCTGCCTACATTGAAGCAGAGAGATATCAGTACATCCAACACTGCTGGAACTGTTATTCTTACCATCACACCACCAAAGCATGTCCAGTAAAAGACAAGAAGTTCTGCACTACATGTGGTAGTGAAGGACACACCTTCAGTTCCTGCACCGCTGCTACTCCACCACAACCATCGTGCTTAAACTGTAAAAGTAACGACCACCATACACTGGCAGCAAAATGTCCTACACGAAAGGATATTGTGAAGAAAACACAAGAAGCAGCAAAGAAAAAACCTACTAGCAACACACCAACGTATGCAGCAATTGCAAAGATCCAAGCTAATACTACGAAATTACTTCAAGCTACTACTCAGCCAGCCTCCACCATCATCACTCCTCCAGCTTGTGACGTAACCAAGATCCACTACTGTCTACTATACGCTCACGTGCAGAATATGGCTGTACCTGGATCTTTTAACTCTACCATCAACGAGTTATTTGCACTAAATAATATGCCATCATTCATATTCCCAGCATCTCCACCTTCGGAAGAAATATTAAAATTCACCAAGGACCTAATCAACACCTCTACGCCAGCAGCTCCAACACCATCAACAACTAGTGACGTCACTCCAACAACGTCCAATGAGAAGCCTTCATCGCCTCCATTCCTCAACGAAACCGACCAATCAGAAGCCTTTCCACCAGAAACATCCTCTCATTCGTCCATAGAAGAAGAAGAAGATGAAATGGAAGATGAAGTGGAAAATGTACATTCACTAGCACCAACACTACCATCTCAAGACCCAAGACCAAATACTGTACCAGATGAAAATACCGACGACTATCTTAATTGGCATGGTATATATTTCTGTGCCACAGAAAATTATCCTCAAGCCATGGAGCCAGCTGAACTCAAATCTCACCTCATCCAAAAAACAGTCAAGTTTGTTGAAGATACCGACATTACTTATGGAAATGAACTTTCATACCTTATACAGCAGGCTGAAAAATTAATCGAAAACCCTCAATATCGACACTCGTTAACTCGTCTCATAAAAATTCCTCTCCGACGATTTAAACGTCTGGAAAATGGAACACCACTCAGTTACTTTGAAAAAACAAAAAAACCACCACAAGTCTAGATAATCACCACGCCATTTTGAAATGACCAATCAACGTTTGAGCTCCTCCCTTGTCGCCTGCAGCCACCAATCACCATCAAGAAGCAGAAGTCTTCCATCCAGCAAGTTGCAGAACTGTCTGCAATCTGCTCTCTCTGCGCTCCCCACACGTTCCCTCTACACTGCCTCATAATGCTCCGCAGCTGGGTTAAGCCCTGGCACTTTATCTCATCACTCAAGACATTCCTCTCACCGACTACCCTTCGCCTGTCCCCACTTCCCCATTCACCCACTCGTGGGTCTTACCTGAGAGTATATTGTTGTTGTTGTTGTAGATTGTAGATGAATGGTTCAGAGAACCGACACGTTGTTAAATTAGACACATGTGCAATTCTTGGGTATCTTTATTGAGGAAACGTTTCGCCACACAGTGGCTTCATCAGTCCATACAAAGGATAATCTTGAAGAACAGGAGGAGAATGAGGTAATCAGTCCCTCAACCTTGAGTCGATGTAGTCAGTCCATCAATCTTGAATAGAATACGGCATATGAGCGGAGAAGGAACTTATAAACCGTATGGCAGGACAGGTGTAGCAGTCGTAGGTGGTGTCACATTTGTCCAATGTGTCTAATTTATCAACATGTCGGTTATGTGAACCATTCATCTACAAACCTGTCAGACACCGCAACTTCTTGGGATCTTAATACTAGGGAATTCTTCGCTTGCCTAATTCTTGGGCACAACCTACTTCCACATTGAACAAATGTGACACCACCTATGACTGCTGCACCTCTCCTGTCTACGGTTTATAAGCTGCTTCTCCGCTCGTATGCCGTATTCTATTCAAGATTGATGGACTGAACACATCGACTCAAGGTTGAGGGACTGATTACCTCATTCTCCTCCTGTTCAAGTTTATTCTTTGTATGGACTGATGAAGCCACTGTGTGACGAAACGTTTCCTCAATAAAGATGCCCAAGAGTTGCTCATGTGTCTAATTTAACAACTTGACAAAGCTCCTGGAGAGCGAAACGTTGCCACAATAAAATGTCACATTAGTTGCACTTGTGTCCTTTTACCCAACAATTTAAATTAATCTAATTTATTCTTTATTTGCTTTCTCTTCAACCTTCTTTCTCCACTATCTACCCTTTTATCTACTTTCCCTATCTGTTATATACAAGTCCAGATAATATATTCTTTACCTACTTTCAATTTAATCTTCTTACTTTATAAATGACCTATTTTTTTTTTTTTTTCAACAAGTCGGTCGTCTCCCACCGAGGCAGGGTGACCCAAAAAAAGAAAGAAAATCCCCAAAAAGAAAATACTTTCATCATCATTCAACACTTTCACCACACTCACACATTATCACTGCTTTTGTAGAGGTGCTCAGAACACAACAGTTTAGAAGCATATACGTATAGAGATACACAACATATCCCTCCAAACTGTCAATATCCCAAACCCCTCCTTTAAAGTGCAGGCATTGTACTTCCCATTTCCAGGACTCAAGTCCGACTATATGAAAATAACCGGTTTCCCTGAATCCCTTTACTAAATATTACCCTGCTCACACTCCAATTTATTGAACCATATATAATCTTTCTACCTTTTTCTACTCTACTTTTTTTATCGTTGACTTTACTTGATCCGACTTCTTTCCTCTACCTAACTTCTCTTTGCTCTATTTTTCCTCAAATAACTTTCTCATTGACTAACTTTGTCTTCGAGTTACATTCTCCTTCACGTGTTTTCTCCTCGACCTGTCTCTTCCTTCACCAGCTTATAACTCGACCATCTTCCTCATGCTGTTCTATTTATTCAGTTATTACGATACTGTTGGGATGAACAGCTAGTTATCTGAACCAGTGAACTGGATGAACATTTTAACTTTCAGCTTTCAAGTCAACATAACAGCTTAGCATCTTCAATAATTAAACAAGAAAACATTAAGCACAGGAGTTATGGTACAGCAGCACATCATTAATTTTTTTTGCAGAGTTATGAGGATCAAGTACAACTGTACGAGGAGCTGCTTGATGTCATCAGTAAGAGTGATGATGTCAGTGAGGCGACCCGCTTACTCAGGTCAGGGGCACCCATGGAGCCAGTGGGACAGTGGTCCGTCTACCCACTCTCCCTGGCCATTACCAGCAACCGTCTCAAGATCATCAACCTACTGGTGGCAGCTGGAGCGCCGCTCACCACCACCATCCATGGCGTCAACCTGCTGACTCTGGCCTGGCTCACCCCAGACGTCACTATTCCTGTCCAAGTTGCCATCACAAGGGTGAGTGTTTAGGCCACCACAAGAGTGAGTGTTTAGGCCATCACACGGGTGAGTGTTTAGGTCATCACAAGGGTGAGTGTTTAGGTCATCACAAGGGTGAGTGTTTAGGCCACCACAAGGGTAAGTGTTTAGGTCATCACTAGGGCGAGTGTTTAGGTCATCACAAGGATGAGTGTTTAGGCTATCACAAGTGTGAGTGTTTAGGTCATCACAAGGGTGAGTGTTTAGGTCATCACAAGTGTGAGTGTTTAGGCCATCACAAGGGGGAGTGTTTAAGTCATCACCGCAAGTGTGAGTGTTTAGCTCATCACAAGTGATCATTTAGGCCATCAACAGAAAAGTGAATATTTCGGCCACTATCTTAAGTGGAATTGTTTAAGTTAATTTGCTTCCTCACCACTGACGTACCTTGACTTATAACTTGCTTCCTCACCACTAATCTGCCTTGACCTATAACTTGCTACCTCACCACTGACCTGCCTTGACTTATAACTTGCCAGTTACTGGCTCAGCCATATACTCATTACTTTTCCTTCTCTGGTAACTTATAATTCTTAACTTATATTAACCAATTAACGAGATTAATCATCTTACAGTAGCCATGCTAACTGATTTCTTCATCACCTTTTTGACCTGGCTACCTGGTTTCTTCATTATATTTTTGACCTGGCAATTTGTTTTCTTCTTGTATTTTTGACCAGGTGGAGATATAGTTTTTAAGTGGTTGATGGTATTATTTAATAAATGATTGGCAGAGAGCATGCATAGTTCCTTTGTATAGAGGCAAAGGGGACAAAAGAGAGTGCAAAAATTATAGGGGGATAAGTCTGTTGAGTATACCTGGTAAAGTGTATGGTAGAGTTATTACTGAAAGAATTAAGAGTAAGACGGAGAATAGGATAGCAGATGAAGAAGGAGGCTTTAGGAAAGGTAGGGGGTGTGTGGACCAAGTGTTTACAGTGAAACATATAAGTGAACAGTATTTAGATAAGGCTAAATAGGTTTTTGTGACATTTATGGATTTGGAAAAGGCATATGACAGGGTGGATAGGGGGGCAATGTGGCAGATGTTGCAGATATATGGTATAGAAGGTAGGTTACTGAAAGCAGTGAAGAGTTTTTACGAGGATAGTGAGGCTCAAGTTAGAGTTTGTAGGAAAGAGGGAGATTATTTCCCAGTAAAAGTAGGCCTTAGACAAGGATGTGTGATGTCACCGTGGTTGTTTAATATATTTATAGATGGGGTTGTAAGAGAAGTAAATGCGAGGGTCTTGGCAAGAGGCTTGGAGTTAAAAGATGAAGAATCACACATAGTGTGGGAGTTGTCACAGTTGCTCTTTGTTGATGACACTGTACTCTTGGGAGATTTTGAAGAGAAGTTGCAGAGGTTGGTGGATGAATTTGGTAGGGTATGTAAAAGAAGAAAATTAAAAGTGAATACTGGAACGAGTAAGGTTATGAGGATAAAAAGATTAGCTGATGAAAGATTGGATATCAGATTGGAGGGAGAGAGTATGGAGGAGGTGAATGTATTCAGATATTTGGGAGTGGACGTGTCAGCGGATGGGTCTATGAAAGATGAGGTGAATCATAGAATTGATGAGGGGGAAAGGGTGAGTGGCGCACTTAGGAGTCTGTAGAGACAAAGAACTTTGTCCTTGGAAGCAAAGAGGGGAATGTATGAGAGTATAGTTTTACCAAAGCTCTTGTATGGGTGTGAAGCATGGGTGATGAATGTTGCAGTGAGAAGAAGGCTGGAGGCAGTGGAGATGTCATGTCTGAGGGCAATGTGTAGTGTGAATATAATGCAGAGAATTCGTAGTTTGGAAGTTAGGAGGAGGTGCGGGATTGCCAAAACTGTTGTCCAGAGGGCTGAGGAAGGGTTGTTCAGGTGGTTCGGATATGTAGAGAGAATGGAGCGAAACAGAATGACTTCAAGAGTGTATCAGTCTGTAGTGGAAGGAAGGCGGGGTAGGGGTCGGCCTAGGAAAGGTTGGAGGGAGGGGGTAAAGGAGGTTTTGTGTGCGAGGGGCTTGGACTTCCAGCGGGCATGCGTAAGCGTGTTTGATAGGAGTGAATGGAGACAAATAGTTTTTAATCCTTGACGTGCTGTTGGAGTGTGAGCAAAGTAACATTTATGAAGGGATTCAGGGAAACCGGCAGGCCGGACTTGAGTCCTGGAGATTGGAAGTACAGTGCCTGCACTCTGAAGGAGGGGTGTTAATGTTGCAGTTTAAAAACTGTAGTGTAAAGCACCCTTCTGGCAAGACAGTGATGGAGTGAATGATGGTGAAAGTTTTTCTTTTTCGGGCCACCCTGCCTTGGTGGGAATCGGCCAGTGTGTTAATAATAATAAAAAAATTTGGACTGGCTGTTTGGTTTCTCCATTAAGTTTTAGACCTGGCTGCCTGGTTCCATTGCCAGATTTTTTATCTTGCTATGTGGTTCTTCGCCACATTTTTGACCTGGATATCAGGTTTCTTCACATTCTGGATCTGGTTATCTGGTTTCTTCACCACAATTCCTGACCTGTTAACTGATTTCGAAATCGCATTTTTTTTCCTGGCTAATACTTTTTTCACAAAATTATTCCTTTCTAACTTACTGATTTATCAATAGTTTAGCATAATTAACCTGTTCCCACTTCACTCATTCCTTTCGTTTCATTGCTTCTCATTTACATCCTCTTCTCATTTTCATTAAGTTTTACTTTTCTCAGTTTCAGCTTTTATTTCCATCACTTATTTCAGCTTCACTTATTTCCATCACTTATTTCAGCTTCACTTATTTCCATCACTTATCCCCATCCTGGTTAACAGAATTCATCACTTCCTGTCTGTCCAGGACCAGTTCTTAGAAGACTTTTCCAGAGTCTTGTCCGGACTTGAAAACAATTGCGAGACAATAATACTGGGCGACTTCAATACCTGTTTTCAGCAGCAAAATAACGTGCTATGCAAAAGGTATAAGCAAATTCTAGGTTTAAATAGTTACACTCAACTAATTAATACACCAACCCGGACACACAGTTCTCAGCCACCCTAATTGACCACATACTTTGTAACCGCTCTGAGAACATTAGTCAGTCAGGCGTCATTACCACAGGTCTTAGTGATAATTTCATCATTTACTACACTAGGAAAATCACTAGGGATAGGATAGGCCTACACAGGACAATAAAAATGAGGTCAACTAGAAACTACATTAAAGAAACACTGGTAAATAGGCTACAAAATTGTGATTGGACAGAGATAACAAGTTGCCCGGACGTAAACGATGCCTGGGAAAAATTCAAAACAATGTTCACTACCATCCTTGATAATATTGCACCAGTTAAAGAGGTTAGGATTAAACGAAGAACTGAACCCTGGATGAATACTGAGATATTAGATAATATGAAATTCAGAGACCAGCTGCTAAAAAGATTTAAAGCAAACAGACAGGATATTGCAGCACTAAATGAATTCCAAAGGGTGAGGAAGAGAGTACAGAGACTTATAAAAGGAGCAAAGGCAAAGCACTATTGCTCAAAAATTGAAGAGTATAAGCATAACCCCAGAATGCTCTGGCAACAACTAAAACAGTTGGGGTATAGCCATAAGCCAGTAGATAGGTCTAACATAGTACTCACTATCGATAATGAGGTATGCCACGAAACATCTAAGGTGGCAAATTGCTTTAATTCCTACTAAACATCTGTTGCATCAGCACTAGTAAATAAACTACCAGCTGCATCAAATACCTTTAACACAGACTCTGACAAGTTTTAAACATACTATACCAATACAGGGGTAACCCCAAACAGTTGACAACTAGTAAGTGTATCTCATGACTTTATTAAAAAAAACACTAAGCAGGTTAAACCCAACTAAGAGCACTGGCCCGGATAACATCCCGTCTAAGTTTCTAAAAGATGGTGCTTCGGAACTGTCAATCCCTATTGCTCACAAAATAAATCTATCAATCACCACTAATACCGTACCGGAGGGGTTCAAGGAGGCCAGAGTTACTCCTATCTTCAAGAAAAATAGTAGGTCTGATGTAAGCAACTACAGGCCTGTTAGTATACTCAGTATAATATCCAAAATTCTAGAGAGGGCGGAGTACTCTCAAGTAGTTAAGTACCTTAATGACAACAACATTCTCCATAGCTGTCAATCGGGCTTTAGAAGATCTTACTCAACCGACACCTCCCTTATTAATCTGATGGATTACCTGAGAACTGAAATGTCAAAGGGGAACCTCATAGGTATGGTAACCTTAGACCTGCAAAAGGCCTTCGATACTGTCAACCACAATATATTATGTAAGAAAATTCAAGCTATCGGTATAGGTTCTGTAGACTGGTTTAAGTCCTACCTTAGCAACAGGAGACAAATTGTCAAAATCAACAAAACGGAATCAGAACCCATGCCGATAGCATGTGGAGTTCAACAAGTTAGTATTCTGGGTCCCTAATTATTCTTATGTTATGTCAGTGACATGCCTATCAGTGTCAAGTGCAAACTCATACTGTATGCAGATGACAGTGCTCTGTTAGTGTCAGGTAAAGACCCACAAGATATATCTAATGTATTAACACTGGAACTGGAGTCCTGCAGCAAATGGTTAGTAGAGAACAAACTATCATTACACCTCGGGAAAACTGTTGCCATTCTCTTTAGCACGAAACATAAACTGAGAAGGGTAAATAATTTTAATGTCCAGTGTAATGGGGAGCCCATCACTTTGGTTTCATCAGTAAAATATCTGGGAATCCCCTTTGACCCATGCATGTCAGGAGAATTGATGGGGAACAGTGTAGTAAAGAAAGCGATTGCCAGACTGAAGTTCCTGTATAGACAAGCACAGTGTCTACCTACTGAGGCTCGCAGGACCCTATGTCTAGCCCTTATACAATGCCATATGAATTACGCTTGCTCTTCATGGTACTCTGCCTTGACAAAAAAAAAACTGAAAGATAGACTGCAATTCACCCAGAGCAAAATCGTAAGATTCATCCTGGGGCTGGGACCAAGAGAACATGTAGGCCAGAATAAATTAAAGCAGTTAGATATGCTGAATGTTGAAGACAGAGTAAAACAACTGAAGCTAAATCATGTTTATAAAATTGCTCACAAACAGTACAGTGTCCAGAATATCTTGCTGTCAATTTTGTCAAAGTTGGGGACCAAAGCAATCATAGTACTAGGGGGAGATAGCACAACTTTGTAGTACCCACAGTCATTGGCCAGGCTTCAAACACCTTTTATTGTACAGCAATAAAGGAAAGGAACAGACTACCCGCACATGTCAAAGCCAGTCATAGCATGAACCAGTTCAAGAAGAGTGCCAAAAGGTGTCTGATGAATGTAGCTACAGAATGGGAGGGGAATGATTTTCTATTTTTTAGCTAACATTCGTGTAAATTTTACCTTATTCCTAGTAATGACCCTCGTATTGTAGATAGTCTTAATGACCCTCGTGTAGTAGATAGTCTTAATGACCCTCGTGTAGTAGATAGTCTTAATGACCCTCGTGTAGTAGATAGTCTTAGTATGATAATAAGATGTTATTTATCTTCATTATAGAATAATAAGAAAATATTATAACCTTTATATTATAATAATAAGGTAAAAGGACCCCAATGGAAATAAGTCACTCTGTCTGACTTTTTTGGGTTATCCCAGGTTCTCTACACATATGCTGCTATGTATGATAATTCTATGTAACTGTATTTGTGTAAACCTGAATAAACTTACTTACCAGAAAATTTGTTATTGCACTTTTTAACTCCAAGTAACTGTTTTTTGTTTAATAATTGCAACTCCCAATTAAGTGGTTTCTTTTCTTCTTACCCACCTATCCACCAAATTGGTTTCTTTATCACTTATTAACCCCAGCAATCCACCTCAGCTATCTGGTTTCTAAATAACTTACCTACCCCAGCTATATGGTTTCTGTATAACTTACCTACCCCAGCTATCTGGTTTCTGTATAACTTACCCCAGCTATCTGGTTTCTGTATAACTTACCCCAACTATATGGTTTCCGAAACTTACCAACCCTGGCTATCTTTTTTTCTGTATAACTTACCTACCTCAGCTATCTGCTTTCTTTGCTACTTACACTATGACTATATGTTTTCCTACCAATTACCCATATAATAAAATAACTTCTCATAAGATAACTACCGTGAATAACTATTTTCTTGATAATTAACCTGTATGCTATTATGTTTTCAAAAGTTTATCCTCTCTGGCTAACTGTTTTCTTCATCACTTTCCACTTTTATGGTTTCTCATACATTACCTCTTACAGGATATTTTCCTCATCATTTTCCTGTACATTACATTGATATCTCATAAGTTATCCTCCCTGGGTAACCAGTTTCCTCATTACTCACAAGCCTCGGCTACTCTCCTCATCTCTTACTGTTGCCTCATTACGTAAGATTTCTCTTAACTTTTTTCTCCTTGCTTGGATGATCCGGTAATTATTTTCCCCGTCTTGTCCTTCTTCCCACTAATAGGACAACTCGTCACTTTTCATTTGTTAATTGCTTTCTTCCTCACCTTCTCACACTGGCAATTTTTTTCTCACTTTTTAATCTTAGATAAACAGTTGACTCATTATTTATCTGCTCTGACAGTTCTATTTTTTTAATAATTCACTTGTCATTTTCCACTGGGTTTCATATTACATGTACTTTCAACCTCTGGCAGTGTTACATCATTACGTTTCTGTTCTTGCTTGCTAATTTCCTTATCATTTACATGTCATATCGATCTGGTTTTCTCATTATTTACACATTATTGCTTATTATTCTCCTGATCACTTGTTTATCCTAGTACGTGGGTTCCTTACAACTTACCTAACCGGGCCGTCAAAACCCATGTGGCAAAATTCATGTCATCAATTATGGTCAAACAAATTAGTAGAACAAACACATTCGCTTGCATCAACAATGAGGATATTTAGCTTTGTTGCTGTCTCTGCCTACCTCAGCTTCCTCCAGTAGGTACCTTCGATGTGAGGTAGTTATTCTACAACCACGGAGCTGTAAGAGATAATTAATTATAAATATAACTACTCATAGGGGGTGTTATTCAGCATATCTCAGAAACTGATTGTTGAAGTTATACGTACTGGTTTGGGCTCAAAAGCCCGCGGGTAACTGGGTTATGGTACCATCAAATAAGACATGAATTAGATATCCACTGCGCAGTCGACCTAACCAATATCATGTTCATCAGACGTACCTGGGCATTTGTAGCTGTCCCGTAAATACACTCGGATATCCACTGTCTTGATTGAAGCAGACATGTTCTTTGAAGAATGTCGCACTGTCTTCCACTATGTCGGGAAATTCGCAACACTTGCTGCTTACACGCTGTTCATCAAGATTTGTTTATTGTTCACAGTCATATCACTAAAGAAGCTGATCACACTTCTCTGTAATTTTTCTGCTGTGTCTTTTGAGATTCTTTTATGCACAAAAACATGTGGATCAGTGTTCTTTGTTCATTATCCCGGCATTAATTTTCCTCTGGCTGGGTTTAACGTAATCTAAAGATGCCACAGTGCCCTATGCTCTGCTTTCTCCTGCTTGCCAAACTTCCACCATGAAGCAATGCAGGATGCTTAATTCTTGCTGTCTGTGCATAGACAACAATTTATACTATGACATCATTGTCCTCTTCGCTCTCGGGCCGAGTGGACTTATTGTGCAGACGCTTCTCAGCGGTCGTGTGCTCTGCGCCTCGCTCTCTGGTGGCGAAAATCAACATTACCCCACAAGATGGAGGGAAGCCGGCGACGAGTTAACACTGTATGTGTGGAGCTTTTGCAGGGATCTTTGTTGGATCATAATGTCGACGTCCTCCTACTCCAAATCCTGTGAGACACATATAAGATCTCCAACGATGACATCTATGGCGTTTCAGTAAATGGTGCTTCCCGGGTTTTCGTCAAGTTTACGACTCCTACAGTGTATGAGGATGTTGTTCAACGTTATCAAGATCTACATTGTCAGGTGAGTTCAACTGTGGCAGTGTGTCTTCGGGATGTGTCCCGCACTTACACATGGGTCAAAATTCGAAATGTCCCTTTCGAAGTTGATGAGTATGCAATCCGTAAGGCCTTCACCAAATTAGGGACGATTCACCAGACTTATGCAGGTGAATGGAGCCATAGCTCATTTGAAGGTAAACCTGACGGGTCGTTTTCAGTAAAAATGTCCATCAAAATGCCCATTCCGTCTTTTGTTCTCGATATCTACCGTACTCAGATATATGTGTATTACCCGGGGCAAAGGAAGACGTGTCGGTTATGTGACGCGTATGGACACATGGCGTATCACTGTGATCGTCGGCGTTCCCGTCAACAAGGTGAGCAACGTGTGCCGTCAGACGCTCCTACACAAGCCCCCGAGTCCATGGTAGGCGAGAGCGTCCGTCCGACACCAACGTCTCAACAGCCTTCCCTCGATATACCTGTCACTACACCTGATTCGCCGTGTGTAACATTGCCCTGTATGGAGACGAGCGTTGCTGACGACAGTGTCATAGCGACGTCAACTGATACTGTTCCATCTCGTGAGGTCGAGCTAGACCTCCCTGACATTTCCGGAATTATATTGTGCGGTGGAGGAGTGTCTGGCGCCACCATCCATCCCAGTGGCGTCCGATAATAGCATTGGTAGCCCACCGTCAACGATTGCTACTCCCGACGGACCCACGGTGGTAATTACTAGCGTTGACATCCATGCGCACATGACTGCGCCTGCCCTCACCGTTGTCGACGGGAGCTCCCGTAAGCGGGTGGCAGGGAATTCAAGTAATGATGACGAACTGACACCAGGACAACGACCTGGAAAAGAGTCGTGGGCCGCGATTGCGGCTAATGGCTTTGAAGATAATGCCAGGGTCTCGAGTCTCCCACCTGGCGATGTTTGTGACACAGACAGTGATGTCCCTCAATGTCTCAATGTATTACGAGTGAATGTGGGTGATGAAAGCAAGCAATATTCCAGTGTTTAACTTTAAATGTCAATGGTTTACGGGCGACTCATAGGAAAGATGATTTCGAGCAGTGTTTATGTCATTTTAAGCCTGATGTTGTGTTTCTGCAAGAGCACAATTATCGGGATGTGGGTGAATTGAGAATACGAGGTTATGTTGTGTATGGTGTGAATAGTCCGCGGTTGAAGGGTGGTGTGGCAGTGTTAATACGAGAGAACAGTCCTTTTCGGCTACATCATTGGGAAGTTGGGTCTTACTGTCGCTTAGTGCGTGTTGACGGGTGATGGGGTACGATGAGAGTCGGATTCATTAGTGTTTATGGGCCTGCGGCGATGGATGCGAGTACGAAAAATCAGTTTTTTTCAGGAGACGCTTGTGTATCACTTCCGGTCGCTACCCGCGGTAACCATCGTGGGAGGTGACTGGAATTGCATTGCACGACGTCGGGACATGAAACCGCCAGGTAGTGGGTTTTATTCTCAACTTTTGGGTGATATTTTGCAAGGGGTTGCGTTGTGCGATGTGGTAGGTGATGTAGTTGGTGGGATGGATTTTACTTTTGTCCGACAGGGTTACGCGACTCGACTCAATAGGATCTATGTAGCGCGTGCTGTTGACATACAGAGTGTCATCGTGTGGTATTGGTACGTCTCGCTTGGGCTGGTTTGTCACAAGTCGTTCCTCGGTTTTGGAAATTAAATGTTAGTGTTTTGAAAGGGGATGAAATTCATGATTTATTTCGTCGGATGTGGGTTCAGTTATGGAATAATGGAATGAGTGTAGTAGATATTCTAGAGTGGTGGGATGTAAGGGGTAAACCCTGAATTAAATCCTTTTTTCGGGCGATGAGTAAAGAGGCGATACAATTACGGCATGGAAAGTTCAATTACTTACGGCATCAATTACGTGCGTGTTACGAGCCACGTGCAGCATATCCGGTAACCACCATAGCCGCCCTGAAAGCGGAAATAACGGATTTACAAAATCAGTTATTTCAAGGGGCGCGAATTGCGGCGGGAACTGATGAAGCCCTTTGAGGAGACCGACCATCTGCGTATGTTCTACGTCAGTGGTTCCCAAACTTTTTCAGCTTGTTACCCAATTTAACATGCCACATAAAGCATGTTACCCCTTTCACAAAATGTTGTTATTATTGATATATATGGCTAAACGTGAACGTATACAGCCTCGCATACTCTGCTAATCCTAGCAAAACCATTGAAAACGTAAGAACCACACATACATTATATATAAAATTAATAATAGCTACAAATTCACAGTAACAGTGGGTAAATACTAACTATATACTGCACAGGGCAGTACACATACATACCAGCTTATGTTTACCTCGGCTGATGCTCACAGATAAACTGACAGTGTGAAATAGAGGCAGCCTCAGGAAGTGAGTGACGCGTACTGGACAGGTCGATCTGGGCTACTGAGTGACTTTTGTCCTGAAGCATACTTGTCAAAATACTTTTGGGTTTCCACACACTTAGCTATATATTTCTTCTTTTCTAATACTGTATATTAGTTTTTGATGTTTGTTGTTATTTGGTTTAACTTTATTACTTACTTATAATAGGTTTACTTTACAACTTTATATACTAAGACAAAGTTAACAATAATCCTCATACCGGGTACCGCATTGTTTTCTTGATTTTCAGAATTCATAACTTTTTTTCTGTCACCCCTCCATTACCCCCCAAAAATGGTTAAATTACCCCCAGGGGGTAATTTACCCCCAGTCTGGGAACCACTGTTCTACGTGAACAAAGTCAGCGTCGTCGGGCGTTCAATATAATGGATTTTACGGTGCGGGACGGGGTTGAGTCCTTCCCGTCGGGTACGACAATAATGGATACCGATCGTATGAGTCTTTATGCTGACATAGTTTACCGTGATACATTTAGTGGTAGTCGAGATTGTACTGTTGCCATGGATGTCGTCCAGTCGTGGGTGACTAGTAAATTAATAGATGATGAACAGCTATATGCTATGGGGCCTGTTAGTGCTGATGAAATACGGACACCTTTGCAGGACATGAAAAAAGGAAAATCGCCTGGGTCAGACGGGTTGCCATGTGAATTTTATTTAGAATTCTGGGGCGAGTTACGTGAGTTTCTTGTTAGGGTATTAAATAGTATGAAAAATCGGGGTTGTTTAAGTAGGTCTCAGTGAGAAGGTATTGTGGTTCTTGTTCCGAAAAAAAACGAATGTACTGATATACATGATTACAGGGCGATTACCCTGTTAACACTGACTATAAATTATATGCAAAAATTTTGTGCAATCGCCTTAAACCCATCTTAGAGAAGGTTTTATGTCCAGGTCAAGCTGGTATTCCGGGACGATCGCTGTATTTAGGCCAAAAGGTACTTGGTGATTTTGTTCACGACCACCAAAGTGAAATGGGTAGGGGGGGGAGGTATTTTGGCGTTAGACTGGAAGGCTGCGTTTGATAACGTTGATCATCTTGTGTTGAAAATGATAATGGAGCAGCTGGGTTTCGCACGAACGATTGTTAAGTATACTGACGCGAGTTTACGCGCCCAGGTGAATGGGAAGTTAGGTACGTCTGTATATTTGCATCATGGGATTCGTCAGGGGTGCCCGTTATCACAAATTTTATTTGTTATTTATCAAGAGCCATTATATAGGGCACTGGCAGCCGGGTGTGAGCAGAATCCATGTAATGGGCAGTGCGGTAGGCCTATCCATATTGTTGGCTATGTTGATGATACAACGCTCATGCTTACAGATGCTGGTAGTTTGTCTGCCGTAGATCGTATTGTGACTACTTTTAGCGAGGCAACGGGTATGATATGTAATAAGGATAAGTCTGGACTCTTACTTTTAGGGCCTTGGCAACGAGGTCCATTCTCCGTGGAGAGTCCGTGGGTTGTGCGTGAATCTTTGAAAATATGCGGGATAATTCATGTGGCTAGTAGAACTGAAGGACGTGTACTCAATTCCAAGATGGTGGTTGATAACGTTATCCGGCGTGTCGGTATGCTAAGGTTACATGAGTTAACTCTCCATCAGCGGGTGATAGTTACTAATTCTATGCTATATGCTAAAGTGTGGCATGTAGTGCGTGTGTCCTTATTGTGTCCAAGAGATGAGTCACGTTTATTGGTGCGTGTTTTTCGGTTTATCTGGGGAAGTCGGTGTTGCTGGTTACGTCGCAGTGTGCTTAGTTTAAGTGTTCGCAAGGGGGGTTTGGGATTATTAGATTTTCATGCAGCAATGCTTGCTCTTTTTGTCAAGCATACATATGTGCAATACCTGCGAGTGGCAGGTAATCCAGTTAATGAGACGTATCAATACCTGTGTGAATGTGTTAAGGGGCGTGATCACCATATATGCGTGGATATGACTTAAGAAATCGTAATGACACGATTGCAAATAAACCATACCCCCGGCCGGGATTGAACCCGCGGTCATAGAGTCTCAAAACTCCAGCCCGTCGCGTTAGCCACTAGACCAGCTAGCCACAATAAGATTCATCCAACTAGGTATATTTCTACACCAAAGGAAGGTTAGCACAGGCACCTCTGTGACCACAAATGCAAGTTTTTACAGACGAATCTCCAGCTAGCGTGGCCGTGACGAACTCTAGCTCAAGTCCCTTCACTGCCGTCAACATGACTTAAGAAATCGTAATGACACGATTGCAAATAAACCATACCCCCGGCCGGGATTGAACCCGCGGTCATAGAGTCTAAAAACTCAAGCCCGTCGCGTTAGCCACTAGACCAGCTAGCCACAATAAGATTCATCCAACTAGGTATATTTCTACACCATAGGAAGGTTAGCACAGGCACCTCTGTGACTTGAGCTAGAGTTCGTCACGGCCACGCTAGCTGGAGATTCGTCTGTATAAACTTGCATTTGTGGTCACAGAGGTGCCTGTGCTAACCTTCCTATGGTGTAGAAATATACCTAGTTGGATGAATCTTATTGTGGCTAGCTGGTCTAGTGGCTAACGCGACGGGCTGGAGTTCTGAGACTCTATGACCGCGGGTTCAATCCCAGCCGGGGGTATGGTTTATGCGTGGATATGTTGCGCATGCTTACAGTGGTTTCAAATCCGCGGGCGTGTAAATTGCGTGTTTTAGTTCGGGCGACTATGGAAGCTGACGTGGCACCGGTCTGTAATCAGTTTCCGTTGTACGCCTGGGCTGATATTTGGAACCGTCTCGTGTATCTTCCGTTGCGACCCGTAGTTCGTGAAACGGTATATAAATTCTTTCATAACATCTTGCCGTCCGGGTCTGATTTGTGTACACGACGGTTACGCGATGTTCCGTCCTGTAGCGATTGTGGGATAGAAGAAACTGTTTTTCATGCTATTTATTTTTGCGAGCGGTTAGAAGCCGTGTGCTGTTGGCTCGGTAGACTTATTAGGTGGGTGGGGTGGGGTGGGGTCCCGGATGATGTTGCAAGGGCACTGGGGATGTTAGTATCAGATTTTATTCATACATCTTGGGTACTCCGGACAGCGGGAACAATTGAGAGGGTACACGGTATTATAGCGGTTATGTATCGAACGAAGTGTAGGAATCAGTTGTTGTTTGGGAATCGTTGGGAGCGTAGTTTTCCTTATACGTATCGTAGTTTCCGTGTTGCGGATTTAAATTAAGGCATTTGTACGACGTGAAAACGTAAAAGGACTTGTCTCTCGTACGCGTTTTGCGTTCGTGGTTAGTTGTGAGCGTGATAAGTAAGGTTGTGTTTGGGTATGAGAAAGTGTAACATGGCAAAATAAAAGATTATCTAGATTGTGTTTATTACCATTGGATTCATAGTACAGTTTTCATGTGTCAGACCGTGACGTTTAAATCTTCATCGAAAAAATGTACTTTTGCTATATAATATTGTATCCATTATGTTTTAAAGTCACGGTACGTTTAGAATTGATTTATGAACCCCATATGTATATGATGTGTAAATAACAAATTCAGCTATTATTATTGGTCGTAACACTTCTTAACGAGCTCAATAATTACATCATTATCTAATGTTTAATTAATGAGGTATTGATTTGTTTAGTCACTTGACAGTGGACATAGTTTCACTTTAGAGTTTAGAGTTGATGGGTATTTTAGTTTTGTATTTTCATTATTCTCAAGTCTGCTTAGTTGAAAACTACGTTTCCTCTTTCATGGTTGAAGTTCAGAGTATATGTATAATGTCGTTATTGCAGATGAAGAGTCTCACATCTTTGAGAAAACACTTCTATGGAGCTGATGTTTTTGAGAATCATAAGTTTTTAAGTCCTGGTGACATAGTGATTATTGACAATGATGGTCCAAAGTCCCAATGGCCTCTTGGAAAAATTGTGACCATATATCCTGATGCAAATTGGATCATCAGGACAGTTGATCTTTTAAGCAAAGGTGTAGTGAATAAGCTGACAATAGATAAATCAGTGCCATTAGAATTACACAGTGTTAAAAGCAAAATTAGTGATTCTCCACACTCAGTAGTGGTGGCGAGTGAAAAAATCAAATTAATATAAAGTGATGAATAGTTCACCTATGTCGAACCTCCGTCACCCACCAGTGTGGAAAAATTTCCTCCAGGAGAGGAGGGTACCAGCCCCTTGCAGACCTTTCAGCCCTTTTCAGCCCCCTGAGGGACTCAGCTCTCCAGAGGGGCTGATAACGTCTTGCTTTTGCAAAGCCACTCTCACTGATTCAAGATGCAGTACCAGCGTGTGTCGTAGACACGTCACGTCTTTGTAAGACACCAGCGTTGCAAATACTGTAGTTTAATAAGAGAAAATCGATCTCTTACTATAGCAGGATAATTAAGTGAAATTCTGCTCCCACTTTGTTACCACGTTAAAGATGGTATAATTTTTTTATATATTTTATTTAAAATATTTCAGTACATGGAATAATTAATAAAAAAACAACAACAACGGATATATATATATATATATATATATATATATAATACATAGATAGGTAGGGCAATCTTAGCTAACCTTGACAATATAAATTATATATGCATATATATACATATACATACACATACATTCATACATATATTTATATATATATATATATATATATATATATATATATATATATATATATATATATATATATATATATATATATATATACAGGAGGGCCCCACTTATACGGCAGGTTAGGTTCCAGGCTACCGCCGTAAAGCGGAAACCGCCGTAAAGTGGAACACATTTTTATTTTCCTTGTAAATGCATATAAATGCTAGATAACGTATTTACACTGACATATTAAATTAGCAATAGAACTAAGCATTAAAAAAAACAATGAAAAGTAAAATTACACACAGTACATTTATTACATGCCATCGTCAACGAGAGCCAATTAGTTAACGAAGAGCAAACGAGAGAGAACGAGATACACCGAGCTCAGACAGCGTAAAAAAACAAACTGAACAGGTTGTGGACGATCACTCAGTCAGGCAAAATAGACGGTATTAATACGTGTCCAGTTTTAGTTCATTCATGTACATTTGTAAGAGTTTGTGAAACTTTTACCTTATAATATTTTTATTATTATTATAATAATTAAATCACGAAACAAATACTCTTACACTGTGTACAGGTTAGTACAACTCATATATATTTGTATAAATTTTTATACTGTGGGTGCATGTATCATGTTTTTGTGTTACATAATGTGTTTCTTATATAATTTTGAAAAAAATATCATAGATAGATTAAGGGAAATGTCTATATTAACGTAATATGCGACATTAATGCGCCCAAGAGATTATTATTATTACTATTATTATTATTATTATTATTATTATTATCATTATTATTATTATTATTATTATTGCATCAAGAGTAGAGAGACTCTTAGTGATTTTAATGAGTACCTACATGCCAGCACAGTGTGTAAGTTTATTTAGGTACAGGTGTACACAAGTTTAATTATCAAGTACAATACATATAAAATATACAATAACTTTAAAACACTTGAAATTTTGGAAAGTTTCCCGACATAATAAGATGTGCTCAAGGAGAATGTAAACAAACTCGGTGGGCCGCTGTGACCGTATTAGAAAGACAGGTGGGGGGAGCCGTATAGCGAGTTTTGGTCATAATTTGAAATGTCCGTATTAGCGGAATGCCGTAAAGCGAAACGCCGTAAAGCGGGGCCCTGCTGTATATATATATATATATATATATATATATATATATATATATATATATATATATATATATATTTTTATTATCACACTGGCCGATTCCCACCAAGGCAGGGTGGCCCGAAAAAAAAAAACTTTCACCATCATTCACTCTATCACTGTCTTGCCAGAAGGGTGCTTTACACTACAGTTTTTAAACTGCAACATTAACACCCCTCCTTCATATATATATATATTTTTTTTTTTTTATATTATCACACCGGCCGATTCCCACCAAGGCAGGGTGGCCCGAAAAAGAAAAACTTTCACCATCATTCACTCCATCACTGTCTTGCCAGAAGGGTGCTTTACACTACAGTTTTTAAACTGCAACATTAACACCCCTCCTTCAGAGTGCAGGCACTGTACTTCCCATCTCCAGGACTCAAGTCCGGCCTGCCGGTTTCCCTGAATCCCTTCATAAATGTTACTTTGCTCACACTCCAACAGCACGTCAAGTATTAAAAACCATTTGTCTCCATTCACTCCTATCAAACACGCTCAAGCATGCCTGCTGGAAGTCCAAGCCCCTCGCACACAAAACCTCCTTTACCCCCTCCCTCCAACCCTTCCTAGGCCGACCCCTACCCCGCCTTCCTTCCACTACAGACTGATACACTCTTGAAGTCATTCTGTTTCGCTCCATTCTCTCTACATGTCCGAACCACCTCAACAACCCTTCCTCAGCCCTCTGGACAACAGTTTTGGTAATCCCGCACCTCCTCCTAACTTCCAAACTACGAATTCTCTGCATTATATTCACACCACACATTGCCCTCAGACATGACATCTCCACTGCCTCCAGCCTTCTCCTCGCTGCAACATTCATCACCCACGCTTCACACCCATATAAGAGCGTTGGTAAAACTATACTCTCATACATTCCCCTCTTTGCCTCCAAGGACAAAGTTCTTTGTCTCCACAGACTCCTAAGTGCACCACTCACTCTTTTTCCCTCATCAATTCTATGATTCACCTCATCTTTCATAGACCCATCCGCTGACACGTCCACTCCCAAATATCTGAATACGTTCACCTCCTCCATACTCTCTCCCTCCAATCTGATATTCAATCTTTCATCACCTAATCTTTTTGTTATCCTCATAACCTTACTCTTTCCTGTATTCACCTTTAATTTTCTTCTTTTGCACACCCTACCAAATTCATCCACCAATCTCTGCAACTTCTCTTCAGAATCTCCCAAGAGCACAGTGTCATCAGCAAAGAGCAGCTGTGACAACTCCCACTTTGTGTGTGATTCTTTATCTTTTAACTCCACGCCTCTTGCCAAGACCCTCGCATTTACTTCTCTTACAACCCCATCTATAAATATATTAAACAACCACGGTGACATCACACATCCTTGTCTAAGGCCTACTTTTACTGGGAAAAAATTTCCCTCTTTCCTACATACTCTAACTTGAGCCTCACTATCCTCGTAAAAACTCTTCACTGCTTTCAGTAACCTACCTCCTACACCATACACTTGCAACATCTGCCACATTGCCCCCCTATCCACCCTGTCATACGCCTTTTCCAAATCCATAAATGCCACAAAGACCTCTTTAGCCTTATCTAAATACTGTTCACTTATATGTTTCACTGTAAACACCTGGTCCACACACCCCCTACCTTTCCTAAAGCCTCCTTGTTCATCTGCTATCCTATTCTCCGTCTTACTCTTAATTCTTTCAATTATAACTCTACCATACACTTTACCAGGTACACTCAACAGACTTATCCCCCTATAATTTTTGCACTCTCTTTTATCCCCTTTGCCTTTATACAAAGGAACTATGCATGCTCTCTGCCAATCCCTAGGTACCTTACCCTCTTCCATACATTTATTAAACAATTGCACCAACCACTCCAAAACTATATCCCCACCTGCTTTTAACATTTCTATCTTTATCCCATCAATCCCGGCTGCCTTACCCCCTTTCATTTTACCTACTGCCTCACGAACTTCCCCCACACTCACAACTGGCTCTTCCTCACTCCTACAAGATGTTATTCCTCCTTGCCCTATACACGAAATCACAGCTTCCCTATCTTCATCAACATTTAACAATTCCTCAAAATATTCCTTCCATCTTCCCAATACCTCTAACTCTCCATTTAATAACTCTCCTCTCCTATTTTTAACTGACAAATCCATTTGTTCTCTAGGCTTTCTTAACTTGTTAATCTCACTCCAAAACTTTTTCTTATTTTCAACAAAATTTGTTGATAACATCTCACCCACTCTCTCATTTGCTCTCTTTTTACATTGCTTCACCACTCTCTTAACCTCTCTCTTTTTCTCCATATACTCTTCCCTCCTTGCATCACTTCTACTTTGTAAAAACTTCTCATATGCTAACTTTTTCTCCCTTACTACTCTCTTTACATCATCATTCCACCAATCGCTCCTCTTCCCTCCTGCACCCACTTTCCTGTAACCACAAACTTCTGCTGAACACTCTAACACTACATTTTTAAACCTACCCCATACCTCTTCGACCCCATTGCCTATGCTCTCATTAGCCCATCTATCCTCCAATAGCTGTTTATATCTTACCCTAACTGCCTCCTCTTTTAGTTTATAAACCTTCACCTCTCTCTTCCCTGATGCTTCTATTCTCCTTGTATCCCATCTACCTTTTACTCTCAGTGTAGCTACAACTAGAAAGTGATCTGATATATCTGTGGCCCCTCTATAAACATGTACATCCTGAAGTCTACTCAACAGTCTTTTATCTACCAATACATAATCCAACAAACTACTGTCATTTCGCCCTACATCATATCGTGTATACTTATTTATCCTCTTTTTCTTAAAATATGTATTACCTATAACTAAACCCCTTTCTATACAAAGTTCAATCAAAGGGCTCCCATTATCATTTACACCTGGCACCCCAAACTTACCTACCACACCCTCTCTAAAAGTTTCTCCTACTTTAGCATTCAAGTCCCCTACCACAATTACTCTCTCACTTGGTTCAAAGGCTCCTATACATTCACTTAACATCTCCCAAAATCTCTCTCTCTCCTCTGCATTCCTCTCTTCTCCAGGTGCATACACGCTTATTATGACCCACTTCTCGCATCCAACCTTTACTTTAATCCACATAATTCTTGAATTTACACATTCATATTCTCTTTTCTCCTTCCATAACTGATCATTTAACATTACTGCTACCCCTTCCTTTGCTCTAACTCTCTCAGATACTCCAGATTTAATCCCATTTATTTCCCCCCACTGAAACTCTCCTACCCCCTTCAGCTTTGTTTCGCTTAGGGCCAGGACATCCAACTTCTTTTCATTCATAACATCAGCAATCATCTGTTTCTTGTCATCCGCACTACATCCACGCACATTTAAGCAACCCAGTTTTATAAAGTTTTTCTTCTTCTCTTTTTTAGTAATTGTATACAGGAGAAGGGGTTACTAGCCCATTGCTCCCGGCATTTTAGTCGCCTCATACGACACGCATGGCTTACGGAGGAAAGATTCTTTTCCACTTCCCCATGGACAATAGAAGAAATAAAAAGAACAAGAGCTATTTAGAAAAAGGAGAAAAACCTAGATGTATGTATATATATATATGCATGTGCGTGTCTGTGAAGTGTGACCAAAGTGTTAGTAGGAGTAGCAAGATATCCCTGTTATCTTAGCGTGTTTATGAGACAGAAAAAGAAACCAGCAATCCTACCATCATGCAAAACAATTACAGGTTTTTGTTTCACAGTCATCTGGCAGGACGGTAGTACTTCCCTGGGTGGTTGCTGTCTACCAACCTACTACCTATATATATACATATATATATACATATACCTATATATATATATATATATATATATATATATATATATATATATATATATATATATATATATATATAATGCATATGTATATAAGTAGTACTGATTTCTACAGAGCGGTCCCTTCCTGAAAGGCCTTCTACAGAGCGGTCTTCTACAGAGTGGACCCCACGGTACAGTCCCCTCCCAAAAGGCCTTCTACAGAGCGGTCCCCCACGGTACGGTCTCCTCTGAGCGGACTCCTTTTCACACCTTTATGCTAATGACCTTGACCTCACCCTCGACCACCTCACCCTCGACCACCTCGCCCTCAACCCCCCACCCACGCCTCCTCACCCGCGCCCCGCATGCCGCGCCCTCGACCACCTTACCCTCGACCACATCACCCTCGACTACCTCGTCCTCAACCCCCCACCCACGACCCCCCATCTGCGCCCCACGTGCCCGCCTGCCACGCCCTCGACCACCTCGCCCTCGACCACCTCGCCGTCAACCCCCCCCCCCCTCACCCCTCCACACCCGCGCTCCCCCACCCGCCCCCGCCCTCGCGCCGACCCACCCACCCGCCGCGCCCTCGCGCCCGCCCACGCCCCTCGCGCCCGTCCGTCGCGCCCGCCCGCGCCTTCTGCTGCGCCTTCTGCAGTGTCGTCCGGATCGCCCCCGCTCCCCGAATTTTTCTCCGATTTTTTTCAAATTTTTTTGAATTTCATTTTCTTGTGCTCTCCATCTCCTCGGATCAAATTTTTGAGGTTTCCCCTCCCACTTTCACCCCCATCCCAATTTTTTTTTAATTTCATTTTCTTATGATCTCCTCGGATCAAGTTTTTTTGGATTCCCCCCTCTGGGGGTAAGCATTCAATATGGACTCCCACTTTCACCCCAAATATTTCTCCTCCATCTCCTTGGATCAAGTATTTCTTCTCCATCTCCTCGGATCAAGTTTTTGGATTCTCCCCTCTGGGGGTAAGCATTCAAATGAACTCCTATGGGGCATGGTACTTCTCTTACTACAGGTCTAAACATGTGTGACGTCACCCCACCTGTGTTTACTCGGCAGTCAGTGACGTCACGTGATGACCTCACACATACAAGCTGAATCTTGTCGACTTCCCCCTACACATTTTTCACTCTTAACCCAGGATAACCCAAATAATTTCACATTTTTTTCGTTAATACCCACAACACTCCACAATTTCTTTACAAAATACAACACAAGTCTAGACATTTTTCTCGTTTTAACTATTTCATCAGAAAAAGTCACCACAACACTTACAACTTATAGCCACTTTTCGATAAATTCACTAGTCACAATTTTACATATTACAAAGTTAATACGCACACACACACACACACACAAACACAAACCTCACTTTACTTTGAACACCTTCAAAACACTCTCATAAATCATTTGAATACTCACAAAAATACCTTTGAACATTTCCAAACAACACTGAAACACTTCCAAAATATCATTTTGAGTACTCCCAAATACACCACTGAATACTACTAAAACACCACTGAATACAGTCAAAACACCGCCAAAATCACCATAAACTAAGATCAACATAACAGACTAACACCCTTTTTCACACAAAACCCCTCAAATCACTATAACCAAGACGATTACCAATTTCTATGAGTACACTCACCTCCAACTAAGATATAACATGAGCGCAAAAAACATGAACACAATCCACAACACCCACATCACACAACACCCACATCACACAACACCCACATCACACAACACCCACATCACACAATTTTTTCTCGTTTTAACTAATTTCATCAGAAAAAGTCACAGCAACGTCCACAGTCCCACAACACCCACAACCCACAACACTCACAACCCACAACACCCACAACAACAACCCACTTATAACATCTTTTTGGGTATCTCTAGTTGGACAACAATACCCACAACCCACAACACCCACAACCCACAACTCACATCACCCACACCCCACAACACCCACAACAACAACCCACAACTTACAACCACTTTTTCAGCATCTCTAGTTCGACAACGACACCCACAACCCACATCACTCACAACTCACAACACCCACAACCCACAATTTTTTCTCGTTTTAACTAATTTCATCAGAAAAAGTCACAACAACAACCCACTTATAACATCTTTTTTGGTATCTCTAGTTCGACAACAATACCCACAGCCCTCATCACTTACCAATTTATTCCCCAATTTTTCCTCTTTCGATACAAATTTTTCCCATTCTTTTTACTGAATCTTAAATGTAATACACATTCCTCCCTACATTACTAAAATTCTAATAAAATCCTCTCCATACCCATCTCCTTGTATCCACATAAATTGATATTATACTCACAACAACTAATCTCACTACCCAACTACTGCGACATGTTTCAACACCTTCCATTCTTTTCTAATATATCATAACTTTTCACTTCTATAATTTCTTTTAAAATATTCACACATTACCTTTATTTTCAGTAAAATCCCCCCCATATTTCATTAAATTTCTAATACAACCCTCCCCATACCCCTCTCCATCTCACCCACATTTCTTCACATCCACTCACCCATCTCCCAACACACCTCTTCTGAACACACACAAAAATCACATTTCACATCCACAAAAGCATCTCATCACCCATCTCAAATCCACTAAAATCACTGTAACCAAGATATTCACAAAAATCTATGACCACCTAACACACACACACACACACACACACACACACACACACACACACACACACACACACACACACACACACCTCACTTTACTGTGAACACCTTCAAAACACTCTCATACATCATCATTTGAGATCACCTTTTCTCAATGTCTCTTAAGAAATATTGTCTCATCCACAACCTTTATCATCTCACTACAGAACAACCCCAAGATTACTTCGAACACTCTCATAAATCATTTGAATACTCACATAAACACCTTTCATCATTTCCAAACAACACTGAAGCACTTCCAAAATATCATTTTGAATACTCCCAAATAAGATTTGTCATCTCTAATTTATCTTCACTTTCATATTTCATTAAATTACAACTCATCCGCCATACTACTCCCTCAGTCTCCAGACTTTACATCATTATCACAAAACTAACTCATACACTTATGACACTAGACATTTTACCAAAACTAACACAAACACACCCACACACAGACAACTCACTTTACTTTGAACACCACCAAACCACCAACAATTACCATTGAATACTCCCAAAACACTACTGATTACTACCAAATCATCACTGAATACTACCAAAACACCGTCAAAATTCTCCAGAAACTAAGTTTAGCATCACCAGCTAACACCCATTTTATAGAAATTCCCTCAAATCACTATAACCAAGAACTCTCCCTCTCCATGGTTGGAAAAAAAAAAAAAAACTTGAACACAAACCTAATACACAAACACTTAGTACACGATCACTGTGAAGGCTTACTCAGCCCTGTAACAACTTCTGACAGTATTACCCAGGCTGGCTCCTCCTCAGGAAAATTAGTGAATAGAAAAAGAAATAATAACAGACAAACATAAACACTTTATTATGTAGAAAATATAAAATGTAAAACACTTAAATATGAAATATTAATCCTACATTAAAGAAAATGAAAAATGAAAAATATAAATAACTGAATTCAACGCTAATTTAAAACTTGGGTGTCTTATGTTGGTGACACTGCTTGTTGAAATCGTAGCCGTTGCTGATGTGGCGGGAGGGAGGGGGGGGGGGGTTCGCAGGTGTGCCGTGATTATTATCCCGATGACAGGAAAGCAGGTTCTTTACCGCTGCAATGATGTGGGGTTACGTCCTGCAATTTCATACAGGTGCACAGGTACTTAAAACCAAAATGAGACGTCTCCAGGACGTTAGTCCGTCTCCTGTTCTGCTCGTTGATTGACAGGTGACCCTCACTGTCATCCAAGCTGAAAAGATAGACAGGTTACCCACTGCTTAAATAATCACTCTCCATGGCAGCGTACATTACTCAAAAGACGTGGTGATTATTACAACAGTCAACCTAGAGCAAGACTGAAAGGACTAAGTTTATTATTGGTCAAAAGTGAAGCTTTCAACCAATAAATCCACTAGAATACAAGGCAGGCATGTACTTACAGTAGTGTTGGGAGCTGTGAGTCGAGTGATTTACTGTTTGACCAGAGCCCCACACGTCACCTTTCGGGGGGGGGGTAGAGGGAGGGGAAGGGATAGTGGGAGCTTGACTTACCCTACCTTAACAAGCAGCCAGCAATGAAACTATTGCTACTATATCGCTACTCCTATCTATTGAACTTTTCCCTCACAATCACCATCAACTGAAAACATGTCTTGTACACACATAAATGTAAGACAACCACCAACAACAATCACCCATGTTCACTTACCTCAAAAACCACTAATATCACAGAAAAACACTCATTTTTTATAAACATTCACACAAAAAATCATATTTGACAATATCTAAGCGCACTCACCTCACTACCACCAACACACGATATCACACCTCACAGGACCGGCGAGGTCACCTCCAGTGACGTCACACTCCCATTGTGTTACTTGGTGGTTGGTAACATCACACCCAACCCACCTTGTTTCAACCTGTTGTACCCTACATTATCTAAGAACACTATATCCAAGACGATTACCAGATTTTATGACCCAACCACCAAGATCACAGAAAACACACATTTTTTATAAATATTCACAAAAAAATCACGATCACCAATTCCATATCATGTTTACCATCATCTATCAACACTCATCACCAAGATCACCAAAAATCTAAGATCATGCATCTCAAAACTACTATGATCACTGAAAACACTTATTTTTTAAACATTCGCACAAAAATAAGACATACACAAAAAATACCACGACACTTCCACCAACATCTATAACATAACATGAGCACCATAACATATCACCTTCACCAAAAAAAAAAAAATAATACACAGACACCCACAACTTATGCATTTCAATCGCAAATTTGAGACACGAGACATACACACCCAATCTAAGACATTCACCTCCAACTAAGACATACACATCATAACTAAGACATACACCAAAACCTATGCTTGTCATATTGACAATAAATATAAGACATAAGCAAAAAAAAAAATTACCATGTCATGAAACATTACCAGAACTAAGTCACACACCTCCAACTAATACACAATTTATGTTATAATCATCAAAAAATAAAACTGTTTTACACATTTTTTTCTCAAACTGAATATTCATACCACATTTATCATTTCTCATCTATGTTACATATCACATTTCTCACCCTCATTATCCCTAAAACATCCTTCCTTATTCATTCGTATATCTCCAAGAGTTATTTAATTCTGACGACCCATCACGACACTAGGAGCCAGAGGTGGTGATGGAGTGGTGATGGTTGCTCTGGCTCCTACGTCGTGATGGGTCGTCGGGATAAAATAACTCTTGGAGATATACGGATGAATAAGGAAGGATGTTTTAGGGATAATGAGGGTGAGAAATGTGATATGTAACATAGATGAGAAATGATAAATGTGGTATGAATATTCAGTTTGAGAAAAAAATGTGTAAAACGGTTTTATTTTTTGATGATTATAACATAAATTTGGTGGGTAAATTGTATTAATATTTTTTGTTGATGAATAGTTAACATGAACTTAGTAAAGTGATTGTGTATTAGTTGGAGGTGTGTGACTGAGTTCTGGTAATGTTTCATGACATGGTAAATTTTTTTTGTGCTTATGTCTTATATTTATTGTCAATATGACAAGTAAAGGTTTTGTGTTCAAGTTTTTTTTTTTTTTTTTTTTTTTTTTGCACCCATGGGGAGGGAGTTCTTGGTTATAGTGATTTGAGGGAATTTCTATAAAATGGGTGTTAGCTGTTGATGCTAAACTTAGTTTCTGGTGATTTTTGACGGTGTTTTGGTAGTATTCAGTGATGATTTGGTAGTAATCAGTAGTGTTTTGGGAGTATTCAATGGTAATTGTTGGTGCTTTTGGTGGTGTTCAAAGTAAAGTGAGTTGTCTGTGTGTGTGTGTGTTTGTGTTAGTTTTGGTAAAATGTCTCATGTCATAAGTGTGTGAGTTAGTTTTGTGATAATGATGTAAAGTCTGGAGACTGAAGGAGTAGTATGGTGGATGAGTTGTAATTTAATGAAATATGTAAGTGTAGATAAATTAGAGATGACAAATCTTATTTGGGAGTATTCAAAATGATATTTTGTAAGTGCTTCAGTGTTGTTTGGAAATGTTGAAAGGTGTTTATGTGAGTATTCAAATGATTTATGAGAGTGTTCGAAGTAATCTTGGGGTTGTTCTGTAGTGAGATGATAAAGGTTGTGGATGAGAGAATATTTCTTAAGAGATATTGAGAAAAGGTGATCTCAAATGATGATGTATGAGAGTGTTTTGAAGGTGTTCACAGTAAAGTGAGGTGTGTGTGTGTGTGTGTGTGTATGTGTGTGTGTGTGTGTGTGTGTGTGTGTGTGTGTGTGTGTGTGTGTGTGTGTGTGTGAGTGTGTGTGTGTGTGTGTGTGTGTGTTAGGTGGTCATAGAGTTTTGTGAATATCTTGGTTACAGTGATTTTAGTGGATTTGTAATGGGTGATGAGATGCGTTTGTGGATGAGAAATGTGATTTTTGTGTGTGTTCAGAAGAGGTGTGTTGGGAGATGGGGGAGTGGATGTGAAGAAATGTGGGTGAGATGGAGAGGGGTATGGGGAGGGTTGTATTAGAAATTTAATGAAATATGGGGGGGATTTTACTGAAAATAAAGGTAATGTGTGAATATTTTAAAAGAAATTATAGAAGTGAAAAGTTATGATATATTGGAAAAGAATGGAAGGTGTTGAAACATGTCGCAGTAGTTGGGTAGTGAGATTAGTTGTTGTGAGTATAATATTAATTTATGTGGATACAAGGAGATGGGTATGGAGAGGATTTTATTAGAATTTTAGTAATGTAGGGAAAAGTGTATTACATTTAAGATTCAGTAAAAAGAATGGGAAAAATTTGTATGGAAAGAGGAAAAATTGGGGAATAAATTGGTAAGTGATGAGGGCTGTGGGTATTGTTGTCGAACTAGAGATACCAAAAAAGATGTTATAAGTGGGTTGTTGTTGTGACTTTTTCTGATGAAATTAGTTAAAACGAGAAAAAATTGTGGGTTGTGGGGTGATGTGGGTTGTTTGTGATGTGGGCTGTGGATGTTGTTGTCGAACTAGTAATGCCGAAAAAGTGGTTATAAGTTGTGGGTTGTTGTGGGTTGTGGGTGTTGTGGGTGATGTGGGTTGTGGGTGTTGTGGGATGTGGGTGATGTGAGTTGTGGGTGTTGTGGGATGTGGGTGTTGTGGGTTGTGGGCGTTGTTGTCGAACTAGAGATACCGAAAAAGAGGTGATTCTGTTGTAAGTGTTCGTGTGTGTTTGGATTGTGTTCATGTATTTTTTTTTTACACTCATATTATATCTTAGTTGGAGGTGAGTGGGATCGTCTTGGTTATAGTGATTTGAGAGAATTTGTGTGAAAATGGGTGTTAGTCTGTGATGTTGATCTTAGTTTATGGTGATTTTGGTGGTGTTTTGACTGTATTCAGTGGTGTTTTAGTAGTATTCAGTGGTGTATTTGGGAGTACTCAAATGGTGTTTGAGACTATTCTAAGGTGTTTTTGAAGATATTCAAATGATGTGCAAGAGTATTTATGAAGGTGTTCTGGGAGTATTCAGTGGTGATTTGGGGGTGTTCGAATGATGTTTTTGGAGTATTCAAAGGTAAATGACGGTGTTTTTGGTGTTGTTCAAAGTAAAGTGCCTGAGTTAGTTTTTGTGATACTGTTGTAAAAATCTGGAGAATGAGGGAGGAGTTTTGGGGGATGAGTTGTAATTTAATGAAATATGTAAGTGTAGATAAATTAGAGATGATAAATCTTATTTGCGAGTATTCAAAATGTTGTCTTGGAAATGTTTTAGTGTTGTTTGGAAATGTTCAAAGGTGTTTATGTGAGTATTCAAATGATTTATGAGAGTGTTCGAAGTAATCTTGGGGTTGTTCTGTAGTGAGATGATAAAGGTTGTGGATGAGAGAATATTTCTTAAGAGATATTGAGAAAAGGTGGTCTCAAATGATGTATGAGAGTGTTTTGAAGGTGTTCAAAGTAAAGTGAGGTTTGTGTGTGCGTGTGTGTGTGTGTGTGTGTGTGTGTGCTAGGTGGTCATAGAATTTTGTGAATATCTTGGTTACAATAATTTTAGTGGATTTGAGATGGGTGATGAGATGCATTTGTGGATGTGAAATGTGATTTTTGTGTGTGTTCAGAAGAGGTGTGTTGGGAGATGGGTGAGTGGATGTGAAGAAATGTGGGTGAGATGGAGAGGGGTATGGGGAGGGTTGTATTAGAAATTTAACGAAATATAGGGGGATTTTACTGAAAATAAAGGTAATGTGTGAATATTTTAAAATAAATTATAGAAGTGAAAAGTTATGATATATTGGAAAAGAATGGAGGGTGTTGAAACATGTCGCAGTAGTTGGGTAGTGAGATTAGTTGTTGTGAGTATAATATTGTTTATGTGCATACAAGGAGATGGGTATGGAGAGGATTTTATTAGAATTTTAGTAATGTGGTGAGGAATGTGTATTACATTTAAGATTCAGTAAAAAGAAGGGGAAAAATTTGTATCGAATAAATTGTGAATAAATTGGTAAGTGATGAGGCTTGTGGTTAATGTAGTCGAACTAGAGATACCAAAAAAAAAAAAAAAGTGGTTATAAGTTGTGGGTTGTTGATGTGACTTTCTGATGAAATTAGTTAAAACGAGAAAAAATTGTGGGTTGTGGGTGTTGTGAGTTGTGAGTGATGTGGGTTGTGGGTGTTGTCGAACTAGAGATGCTGAAAAAGTGGTTATAAGTTGTGGGTTGTTGTTGTGGGTGTTGTGGGGTGTGGGTGATGTGGGTTGTGGGTTGTGGGTGTTGTGGGTTGTGGGTATTGTTGTCGAACTAGAGATACCCAAAAAGATGTTATAAGTGGGTTGTTGTTGTGGGTGTTGTGGGTTGCGAGTGTTGTAGGTTGTGGGTGTTGTGGGTTGTGGGTATTGTTTCGGACTAGAGATACCCAAAAAGATGTTAAAAGTGGGTTGTTGTTGTGGGTGTTGTGGGTTGCGAGTGTTGTAGGTTGTGGGTGTTGTGGGTTGTGGGTATTGTTTCGGACTAGAGATACCCAAAAAGATGTTAAAAGTGGGTTGTTGTTGTGGGTGTTGTGGGTTGCGAGTGTTGTAGGTTGTGGGTGTTGTGGGTTGTGGGTATTGTTGTCGGACTAGAGATACCCAAAAAGATGTTAAAAGTGGGTTGTTGTTGTGGGTGTTGTGGGTTGTGAGTGTTGTGGGTTGTGGGCGTTGTGGGTTGTGGGTGTTGTGGGATTGTGGACGTTGTTGTGACTTTTTCTGATGAAATTAGTTAAAACGAGAAAAAATTGTGTGATGTGGGTGTTGTGTGATGTGGGTGTTGTGTGATGTGGGTGTTGTGTGATGTGGGTGTTGTGTGATGTGGGTGTTGTGGATTGTGTTCATGTTTTTTGCGCTCATGTTATATCTTAGTTGGAGGTGAGTGTACTCATAGAAATTGGTAATCGTCTTGGTTATAGTGATTTGAGGGGTTTTGTGTGAAAAAGGGTGTTAGTCTGTTATTTTGATCTTAGTTTATGGTGATTTTGGCGGTGTTTTGACTGTATTCAGTGGTGTTTTAGTAGTATTCAGTGGTGTATTTGGGAGTACTCAAAATGATATTTTGGAAGTGTTTCAGTGTTGTTTGGAAATGTTCAAAGGTATTTTTGTGAGTATTCAAATGATTTATGAGAGTGTTTTGAAGGTGTTCAAAGTAAAGTGAGGTGTGTGTGTGTGTGTGTGTGTGTGTGTGTGTGTGTGTGTGTGTGTGTGTGTGTGTGTGTGTGTGTATGCGTATTAACTTCGTAATATGTAAAATTGTGACTAGTGAATTTATCGAAAAGTGGCTATAAGTTGTAAGTGTTGTGGTGACTTTTTCTGATGAAATAGTTAAAACGAGAAAAATATCTAGACTTGTGTTGTATTTTGTAAAGAAATTGTGGATTGTTGTGGGTATTAACGAAAAAAATGTGAAATTATTTGGGTTATCCTGGGTTAAGAGTGAAAAATGTGTAGGGTGAAGTCGACAAGATTCAGCCTGTGTGCGGGGTCATCACGTGACGTCACTGACATAGGGGGAAGTCGACAAGATTCAGCTTGTATGTGTGAGGTCATCACGTGACGTCACTGACTGAC
The DNA here is from genome assembly GCF_038502225.1 of Cherax quadricarinatus. Taxonomy (NCBI): domain Eukaryota; kingdom Metazoa; phylum Arthropoda; class Malacostraca; order Decapoda; family Parastacidae; genus Cherax; species Cherax quadricarinatus. Next base: position 9,048,006 of record NC_091386.1, read on the forward strand.
GAGTAAACACAGGTGGGGTGACGTCACACATGTTTAGACCTGTAGTAAGAGAAGTACCATGCCCCATAGGAGTTCATTTGAATGCTTACCCCCAGAGGGGAGAATCCAAAAACTTGATCCGAGGAGATGGAGAAGAAATACTTGATCCAAGGAGATGGAGGAGAAATATTTGGGGTGAAAGTGGGAGTCCATATTGAATGCTTACCCCCAGAGGAGGAATCCAAAAAACTTGATCCGAGGAGATCATAAGAAAATGAAATTAAAAAAAAAAATGGGATGGGGGTTGAAAGTGGGAGGGGGAACCTCAAAAATTTGATCCGAGGAGATGGAGAGCACAAGAAAATGAAATTCAAAAAAAAATTGAAAAAAATCGGAGAAATATTCGGGGAGCGGGGGCGATCCGGACGACACTGCAGAAGTTGCAGCAGAAGGCTTGGGAGGGCGCGACGGACGGGCGCGAGGGGCGCGGGCGGGCGCGAGGGCGCGGCGGGTGGGTGGGTCTCTTCGAGGGCAGGGGTGGGTGGGGGGCGCGGGTGGGGGGGTTGAGGGCGGGGGGGTTGAGGGCTAGGTGGTCGAGGGCGAGGTGGTCGAGGGTGAGGTGGTCGAGGGCGCGGCAGGCGGGCGCGCGAGGCGCGGGTGGGGGGCGTGGGAGGGGGGTTGAGGGCGAGGTGGTCGAGGGTGAGGTGGTCGAGGGTGAGGTGGTCGAGGGCGCTGCAGGCGGGCGCGCGGGGCGCGGGTGGGGGGCGTGGGTGGGGGGTTGTGGGCGAGGTGGTCGAGGGTGAGGTCAAGGTCATTAGCATAAAGGTGTGAAAAGGAGTCCGCTCAGAGGAGACCGTACCGTGGGGGACCGCTCTGTAGAAATCAGTACTACTTATATATATGTATATATATATATATATATATATATATATATATATATATATATATATATATATATATATATATATATATACAAATATATGTATGTATATATATATATATATATATATATATATATATATATATATATATATATATATTTATATATATATGTATATATATATATATATATATATATATATATATATATATATATATATATATATATATATATATATATATATATACATATATATATACATACATACACATGTTGATACACACATATATATTTTATTTAAACAGTACATGAAATAATAAATCATACATAAAATGATACGGTAACTGATATCTACATATAATACATAGATAGGTAGGGGAAACCTTATCCAACTTTGACAAAGAACAAAAACTAGTAATCAACAACGTTTTACAATGCCGATCATAAAATCCGCCGTGCCATGGAGATTTAGGAGGAATGTATTTCCAGCGACAACTGCGTTGATTCAGCATCTGTTGTACTTCTGGTTGATCAAAGATCTTGTTTATATAAGCAGCACCAGCAACAAAGTTCGTTGCATTATCTGAAATCATCAGTCTGGGACATGCCCTTCTGGCTGCAAACCTTCTGAATAATTTGATAAAGGTTTCAGTAGACATGTCAGTGGCTACTTCTAGATGTACTGCTCTAGTTGTAGCACAAGTGAACAAACAGATGTACACCTTGATGGGAACTTTGTCAACTGTTTTGGTTAAAATTATTTTTTTTATTTAAAACCAATAATTAGGAAATAAATAGGAAACAGTATGGATCTCAATCCTGAAGGTACGAACACTGTCAAAATAAACCCGGCACAAAATACCTGACACAAAAAGGATTGCACCTATATATTTGCAAGATATTGCTGTATAACATACAACAATAACTTACGTCAAGAACATAGCTACAATAAACACAGTAACAGGGTCGTGAACTGAAATATATACACATTCATGATTCAAAACCTGACATATATATAAATTTTACATATAACATGACATATGTCAATATATGCAAGAAAATGTATCAATTAAACACATCCTTCGCATTAGTCAATAAACCAAAACCTAACATCATAATCTTACTAAAACATGTACATACTTATCCCTAACTTCTTATTTTTTTTAACCAATACAGCTTTACATATACTAAAATACGAATAAACATAAAAAAAACAGCTTAGATTTAAAAACGAAAGGCTCATTACTGGTACAATAAACCAGCATACAAAATCTCAGATACAAATGGACTGCGTCTATAAACTGGCTAGATATGTCTGTTTACCATACAGCTAAAACTTACATCAAGAACATAGCAATGAAAACAAACCGGTATCAGGGTACTGACCTAAATTATAAACTTTAAAATGAATCGAAACATACATATATAAAGTTTTACATAAATCCTGACCTATGACAAAGGCTCAATACAATAGAAAGGGATGTACACAAAAAAAAAATGTTTCTCAAGATCACATTAATCAGATGCACTGTATGCACAAAACAAAACATTTATAAGTATATCTCAACATAAAAAACCTAACACAACATAAACACAAACTAAAAAACACTTCGTATCACAAAGAACAATATTACTCAAGAATTGTGTCATTCAAGATTGATACACATCCAAAAATACATAAAAAAAAACCTTCGAGATTACACCTACATTCGTGAAATATATTATATAGATCATAACGAGTTCTCCAGTCCTACATCCACACTTGGCATGATAACCACAAGGTTGATGAAGATAATGCCTCAATGAAAACCAAGAAACCATTCCATAACCCACATTCACAACACTCTCACGACACCCCCCCATCCTTCCCCCAAGGAGGCGAGTCCGCTGTGACCCCCTGACTCCCTCTCAACCTATGAAAACCCCTTCACTCCCTAATTATCATTCAGAGATTCACGAGAATTCCTAACGTTAGCATTCTATACCCCTCTGAGAAAACCTGATCCCACCTCCTCCCATACAATTCTCTTTTACGACACATCGTACGATAGAACGTTATCGCAAGAACCCTCCTTTGCTCTTCACTATCCCCTCCCCCCTCATCACCAACAATATATATATATAATCTACAATGATATAATCTAAACCTCTTATGACACCCTCGTCTAACCCACCCATATCTAGACTTAAAGCACGCAGAACCGACACCCAACGGCCTCCCACCCTCTGTACCAACCTACTTAACCAGCACCTGACTTCCTCTAACCCTTCACAAAAATAAACTACATGGAACGCAGTGTCGTCCCCTCCACATATGTTTCCCCCTCCCTCTACTACCCTTCTGGTTCTTAGTACCTCTCTTGATGGAAGGATTCCATGTAGAAACCAAAACATCACCTCACGTGCCCTAGGATTTAACTTCAGCTTGCTAAATCTATACCAGATGCTCTTCCACGTATACATGGGAAATAACCCCTCAACTGGGACGACGCACCTACCTGCCAGCAACCAACACAAAACCCCTATTCGAATGTCTCAGTTCCCTAACCAACAACAAGGCCCGAAATACGACTTCACATTCCCTCAACTTCACACCTCCATACAACTTACTCGGCCTATCATATACCTTATCCAACTGCCCCGTCCTAACGCCCTCATTTAAGAAACACACATTTAGCCCTCCTTCTTAGGTCCATTAACCCCAACCCACCCTGATGCACAAGTAACATTACAACCTCTCTTCTTAACCAATCGCAACGTGAACCCCACAAAAATTTAAACACCCTTCTAAAGATCCCCGCAATCGCCTTCTCTGTAATTGGGAACACAGCCGCGACATTCCAAACCTTGCTATACAATAAAACATTTATGACTATCGCTCGTTGCACAAGAGTTAGATGTTGGGGCCTCAAAACACCTAGACGCCCCACGATCCTTTCCAACAACCTCTCCGAGTGTTCCTCACGCGCCGCATCCATGTCATCCCGATAGATAATACCACAAATCTTTAAAGACACCGCTCTTTTTTTTACAACATTACATCTCCCACCTCCCCCCTCCACCCAAGTACCCAACCCCATGACCATGGACTTCTCACTGTTTACCTGCATTCCCATGGCACGTCCAAACAATTGCACATCTTCCAAAACTCTCATTGACATTCCTTCACGAACCAGGCCAGTTGTATCGTCTACATAACCTATTAATCCCAGCCAGACCCTCCCTCCCACCTCCCCACCCTCACACTGAGTACATGCACTACGATCAACCATTCTATAAAAGGGGTCCTGAAAACACGCAAATAATATCTGTGACATGGGACACCCCTACCTAAGTCCCCTACCCATTGTAATCTCCCTCCCCATGCACCCATTTATCTGTACCCTTATTTTGGCTCCCTTATACAGTGTAGTTACCCAATCAACTATTTCTTCCCCGTACCCCTGTCACCTAAGTATTACCTGTAATGCTCTCCTTTCTACTCTATCATAGGCTCCCTGCCAGTCAAAAGCCAACAAAGCCGCCCCCTTCCCCCACCACCACCTTTTGACTCCACACAACTTCTCAGAATCTTGTGTCCTTCCATCATCGACCTTCCAGGCAGCCCAATCTGTGATTTCGAAACCACCCTCCCCACAACACATTTAAACCAATTACCTAAAATTTTTGCAAAAACCTTATAGCCTGCACATTGCAATGATATGGCCCAGTACTCCCGGAGGGTGAGCTGCTTCTTACCCTTTGGGACCAACACTGCAACTGCTGTTGCCTGCTTCTCCCTCAGCTCACCCTTCTCCTTCATTCGATTAAATAACCTAACCATGAATCCCCCTATCAACGCTCAGTGTTATAAATAGAACTCAACCAGGAGACCGTCGATACCCGGAGCTTTTCCCTTCCTCATTCCCCTTAAAGCATTCTCTATTTCCTCTACAGTAATAACCTCACCTAATGCCTTCCTGTCACTGTTCCCTAAATTGCACGTTGCATACGTACACACCTTGTCTAAAGCCACTTCACCCACCCACCACTTGTCCAATACTCTTCATACCATGTATCCGCATATGCACACAAGTCCTTCGTGGTTCTTATCTCCTGCCCTGCTCTATAAATCCCCACCGTCTCATGTACCTCTAAACTTGGGATAGCTGTCATCGCCTGCCTATGTTTTTGATGTCTCAACACACACGCAGACAGCTTGTCACCCCAAAGCACCTCTTCTACCCCTGCTTGCACCCATACTGCTTGAAACCTTTCATTTTGTAATACCCTCAGTCTCCCTTTTATTTCCACTATTTCGTCCATAGGAAAATTGCCTCCAACCGCCCACTGCCAATAGCAATCTCTTAATCTGTCTTCTAAATAGTTCACAAGCCTCTATTTTAAATTATTAATACGTTTACCCTCCCTCACATAATACTTTTTAATCCTTTCTTTGGCAACACAATCCCACCATTTCACGATGTCGTCCACCCCCTGAGCTTCCTTACTAAGCTCTCTCCATAGAACAGAAAAACCCTCCATCCCCTCCTCATCACTCAACACACTTATGTTCAATTTCCAATAACTCCTGTATATTTCCGCAAGCACATCCCACCCTACCTCCACCACCACTGCCCTATGGTCCGACATAGCCGCCTCATCAGTACTGAAAGATTTTACAGCAACTTGAGAAAGGTACACTCTATCTAACCTCGCTGCATACCCTCTCCTAACGAATGTATGTTCCGTCCCTCACACCCCCCTAACACATCACGTAACCTAACGTCCCTTAACAATTCCCTGAGAGCCACAGACATATATCCTGCCCCTTTCGGTTCCACGTCAGCCGCCCTAATAACGCAATTCCAGTCACCACCAACTATTGCCACCTCCGGTAGTGCACGTAAGAAAAACACAAGATCCTCACACACAAATTCCTTCTTTACCTGCATGTTATGCTCCGCAGGTGCATACACACTTACAAAAGACACACGCTTGCCCATCCACCACCCATCCACACGCATCACCCTCCCCTTCCCCCTCCCCCCTCATTTCTCTGCAAAACAAATGGGCTTGTCTCCCTTATTAAAATACCCACACCTGTGTCCTAAATTCCTGGAGAAAAACATAGGATGGTATTGGGTGCCGCAATGTCATTTTAACCCTTTGAGGGTTTTGGTCGTACTAGTACGTCTTACGCGTAGGGGTTTTTGACGTACAAGTACGCATAAATTCTAGTGCCCTCAAATCTAGTGGGAGAAAGCTGGTAGGCCTTCATATGAAAGAATGGGTCTATGTGGTCAGTGTGCACAGTCTAAAAAAAATCCTGCAGCACACAGTGCATAATGAGAAAAAAAACACTTTGACCATTTTTTTGGAATAAATCAGCGAATTTGCAGTGTATTTTCGTATGGTATTTATTGTTGTATTCTAGTTTTCCTGGTCTCATTTTATAGAATGGAAGACATATTACAGAAATTGAGATGATTTTGACTGGTTTTACAATGAAAGGTTCCTTGAAATTGAGTTCAAATTAGCAGAAATGTTCGATTTTTACCAAACTTCAAAAGTAAACAAATCGTGCCAAGCGTGCAATACACGTCAACTGGTGAGTCTAATATTCTTTCACAAGTGCACCAATAATATTTATACCATTTTTTACACTAATGCAGTAGTCTGCATAACAGTAAATCTTATATTTTTTGTGAGAATAAAAATTCAAAGTGGAAAGCAAAAGAATATAAGAGGGGCCTTGAGACGTGACTAATGACTAGAGGAAATGTCATTTTAGTGCCAGGAATGTCTTTCTTGTTTATTCTGGACCCTATTCGGAAATTGGCATCTTTTGAAATTTGTGTGAAATTGGCAAAATTGCTAAATTCTGACCACTGTACTGGATAGTTGAATTTCATAAATGGGTGGTTTCTTGCAGCCATTCGATAGAAAAAATGTAGTTCTAGCGAAATATTCATGTTTTTTGTCGACTAGTACAGTGAAATTGGCCGAAAATGGGGCTCAAAGTGGGCAAAATCGCCGATGCGTAAACATCGCCGAGACCGCTAACTTTGCGAGAGCATAATTCCGTAAGTTTTCTATCAAATTTCAAACTTTTGATGTCTTTGTGATCGGGAAAAGATTCTCTATCTTTTCATAAGAGAAAATAATTTTTTTTTTAAATTTGGCCGACCCTCAGAACGAGTTTCGGAGAGGGCCTGTCGACCCTCAAAGGGTTAAGGATAAAAGTACCTTCTGGCAGACCTGCATAGGCACCTGGCACCCACTTACCATGCTGGGCGAAATGAATTGTCCAATATTTCTTGAAAACTTTCCTTATATCTGCTTTATCTGCCTCAAAGGGAACGTTGCATAACTTGATCCATGTATAATGCCTGGAAACATCGATCATTCTCACACGGACAGCTGGTGCAACATCAAGACTCACGTCCTGAAAACGATTCATAAAGCGTCGCTGTTAGCAGTTTCACAAAAATTCTATGAGCTCTGTTTAAAGCAACACCATATAGTTCTCCAACTTGAATGCCGTAAATCTCTCTGATGATCTTGAGTAATAAAACTTGCGCTGAACTAGGCGAAATTGTCCCTCGAAGAAGCTAAATACCAACAGTATTGATCGGGCGTCTAAGACTAACCGCCATGTTGACAACAGTAATTCTCCTGTATTGTCAACAGAGGCGCAAACACTACCTCCTGACACCACCGTAACTGAGCGCAGTAGCTCCTCTCGGCCCGAGAGCGAAGAGGACAATGACGGTTAAAATTATTGGTCCAGTGTAATCTACACCTGTCACCTCAAATGGAGTGACATGACAAACTCTTTCAGAGGGATATGGAGGTGGACCTGGATACTGACATACTCGCATATCGTAGTGACGACAAGTAATACAGTCCTTTATTTGTTTTTTCACACTTTGTCGACCTTGAGGTATCCAGTAGGATTGTCGTATATGACAAAGTGTGTCAGCTACCCCACCATGTAACACGTTACTGTGGGCGTTTTGCACAATCAGTTTTGTTAGCCAATGATTCTTGGGGATCAATATTGGATGTATGGCTTCTTTAGGTAGTGAAGAATTATGAATTCTTCCTCGACATCTTATAATCTTTTCTGAGTCGAGATAAAGTCCTAAAGAATTAATCATGACAGGTTTCTTTGGGGATTTATCTTGTGTTTCCAGAAATTTATATTCTATAGAGAAAACATTTTTCTGTATTAGTTTCACCCAGTATTTAATTGGTTCAAGATATTCATAATTAGGTTTAGGTTTTATTCCTTTAATGAATTTAAAGACAAGAGCTGTAACTCTTAAGAGTTTACCCAAAGATGAGTATTTAGATCCATCAATGACTATTTCTGTTGTGTCTGCAGTATTTACACAGATTATTTCTGCTGTGTTCAAGCAGACTGTTTCTTCTGGCATAATGTGAGCTTTTTGCTGAGGCCAGTTATTTTCATCAGAGAGCCAGTTCGGTCCGTGGAGCCATAATTTATTATCCACAAATTTCTTAAGTGGGACACCACGTGACAACATGTCAGCTGGATTCTCTTGGGTAGAGACGTGGAGAAAGAGATAATCTCTCTGCATCTCTTTTATTTCTGCTACTCTGTTCTGTACATAGACCAACTTACTCTTATTATTTCTTAACCACTGGAGAACTGCCTCATTATCACTCCAGATCACGGTTTTTTCAATAGTGAGATGATCAAGTACTTTGAAGATGGAGACACTTATTCACCATATGGGAATCTTTAGTTAGGAAACGTTTCGCCACACAGTGGCTTCTTCAGTCCAATACAAAGCAGAAAGGTGCACCTTTCTGCTTTGTATTGGACTGAAGAAGCCACTGTGTGGCGAAACGTTTCCTAAATAAAGATTCCCATATGGTGCATAAGTGTCTCAATCTTCAACTTGTCGGTTTTCAAAACCATTCATCACATCAAGTACTTTGTTGAGACAGACAGCTAATTTTGTACCTACATAGAGTGCTATCAGTTCCAATTGTGGTACTGTTCTGACCTTCAAGGGTGCTACCCTGGCCTTTGAAGTAAATAGTGTACTTCCTTCAGCATTACTCATGTAAGCTAAAGCGCCATAACCTCTGCTTGACGCATCACAGAACACATGCAATGTGCACTTGTTTCCCTCTTGACATATTTGTCTGGGAAATTTAATTTGATGAATTTTTTTAAACTCCTTGGATATTTCATCCCATGCTTGACTCATTTCTAGAGGCAAGTTCTCATCCCATCCAATTTTGAGCTTCCATGCATCTTGCACAAGCATTTTACCTTTTATGGTAATTATTGAGACGAGTCCTAGAAGATTAAAACATTGTGATACCTCTGACAGTAAACTACGTTTAGTGAGTGTACTGCAGGATTCCCGACACACAAAAGAATTGCCGACAAAGCATATTTTCCCTGCATGCCAAACTTCCACCATGAAGAAATACAGAATGCTTGATTCTTACTGTCTGGGCATAGACAACAATTCATGTTAACTTTAATGGTAATAAAGTGGGAGCAGAATTTTTCTTAATTGTCCTGCTAAGGTTAGAGATCGATTTTTTCTTATTAAACTACACTATTTGCAACATTTGTCTCTTGCGTAGATGTGGCGTGTCTATGTCACAAGCTGGTACTACATCTGGAATCAGTTAAAGGGGGCTGAAAGGGGCTGAACGGGCTGCAAGGGGCTTATACACCCCATCTCCTGGAGAAAATTTCTCCACAACCTGGGCCATGACAACTCAAGTCGTGACAACCCACGCCGTGACAACCCAGGCTGTGACAACCTGGGCCGTGAAAACCCGGGTCATGACAACCCGGGGTAGTAACAAACCGGGTCGTGACAAGCCAGGCCATGACAATCTGAGCAGTGACAGCCCAGGCCGTGATAACCAGGGTCATGACAACCCAGGCCATGACAGATAAGATTTCGTTCGGATTTTTAACCCTGGAGGGTTAGCCACCGAGGATAACTTATTTCCATTGTGGTCCTCAAATTTGTCCCCCAGGATGCGACCCACACCAGTTGACTAACTCCCAGGTACCTATTTGCTGCTAGGTGAACAGGACAACAACGGGTGTAAAGAAACGTGTCGAAATGTTTCCATCTGCCGGGAATCGAACCCGGGCCCTTTGTGTGTGAAGCGGGAGCTTTAGCCACTAGGCCACCAACCTGGGCCGTGACAACCCAGGCTGTGACAACCTGGGTCGTGACAACCCAGGCCACGACAACCCGGGTTGTAACAACCCAGGCCATGACAACCCAGGCTGTGACTTCCAGGGCCATGAAAATCCGGGTCGTGACAACCCGGGGTAGTGACAACCCGAGTCGTGACAACCCAGGCCGTGACAACTCGGGCCATGACAATCCAAGCCGTGACAACAAAGGTCGTGATAACCAGGGTCGTGACAACCCGAGTCGTGACAACCTGGGTCGTGATAATTCGGGTTGTGACAACCCGGGCCATGACAACCCGGATCTTGACAATATGGGCCATGATAATCCGAGCTGTGACAACCCAGGTCGTGATAATCAGGGTCGTGACAACCTGGGCCATGACAACCCGGGCCGTGACAATCCAGGTCGTGACAACCTTAGCCGTAACAACCCAGTTCATTACACTTCGAAAATCACATGACGCCTTAGACCACAGTACCACTCAATCCGATTGTGTGGTACTGTGGGCTAAGGCATCATGTGATTTTCGCTCATCAAAAGACGGGCCAAAATGACATGGGTTCGAATCCTGCGGCAGGACAGGGCTCGCCCCTACGAACACTGTACCATCTCCAGAGACTACATAATGTACGCATCACCTTTACCTCTGAGCCAGCGATCCTTCAAAGATCACACATGCCACAGAGCTAAATATTTTTCTTGTGATCCGAGGACACTCGTGGCAGTAGTATCTCAAGGATTAATTTCAGCCTCCTCCTGTTTGAATACCCGCCTCAACAAGCAGTCTATATAGCAATGAAATCACGAAATAAGTGATTTTAAATCATTTACCAAACTGCGGCAGGCCATGATTCGACCATACGAACATTATACCGCCTCCATAGAGAACACAAAGTATGCATCACGTTACCACTGAGCCAGCGATCCTTCATAGATCACTCATGCAACATAGCTACGTCTTTTCTAATGATCCGAGGACACTCGGTACAATGTTCCTAGGGTCGAGTCTTGGCCTGCCGCATTGTTAAAGAACAAACAGAAAAGTTTAATTTTTATGGGAATTAAACAGGTGATTTCACAATATGCCGAAAAGTATAATGAACTTTCAAGTGTTTAGTAATTTCTCACATTTTCAAGAAACTGTATAAATTAAACGATAAGTAAAAGTCACATAAGGGCGAGATCACACTTCACAGTGAACATACAACACCTGGATCTTTTATGATAATAAAAGTGAGATGGTCAAAGACCTGTCAGACATAGCTAATATTGTATCAAACTTTAAGATTTTAACTTGTTACTCATATCTTAAATTCTTCTTAAATTTTATTAATTATAAGTCAGTCTAATATGTATAATCCTAAACCAGAATTTATAGTAATTTCAAAACAATTTTATATGCATCATGATGTTATTATATTTCTCTCAACCATGGGCTTACTTGATACAACTTTCTCGGCTTTTGAAAATTAATTTGATGTTTAAAATCTCGCACGAATAAACAGAGCATTACTACAAAAGGCATATTAAGAAAGTTTTCATTTTAAAGGAGAATCAACATATTTTTAGTTAAGTTATGTGTCCTATTTTGAACTGTAAAATGATTTTTCTAGCTATTGTAAAATATTTATCAGTTAAGTGTTTTGGGTATTATTGATTATTAGCAATTTCATAATTCTTCAGGATTTCTTCATTAATAAACTCTGGGTTGCAAATATGCAGAGTTCTCAAAAAGAGAAAATATTGGCGAGAATACAGAAAGTTTAACTCTGTCATGATATGAAGAATAATAGTACACATCAGAGCAGTTATTTCTTGAGTTTCTGTAAATCTAAACTTGATCATAATAGTTCCCTTTATAATTTCATCTTCGTACATTTCCTCTTGAACTTTTTGAATCCAGTATATCGGAGGATGTAGAAAATTACAGGATACATTAATTTTATTAATATAAACACTAATAAGGCTACATTAATAAATCTAGACAAAGAAGATTACCTATTAATATAAATGGCTAATGTGGGACAAATTGTTAGATCAGTGGTCACAGTAATTTCAGCAGATGCAGTATTATCCTTTTGTAATGGCCAGTTAACTAGCTTTATTTGCCAATCATCTCGGTCCATTAAACCATGAGGTAGTCTTCACAACAAGACATCAGCTGGATTTTCCTCTCCAGGTATATGGTAAAAGATTAATATATGTTGACCTAAACTTTTATATTCTCTTGCATTTCCTTAATTTCAGCGACACTGTTTTGTACATACACACTATTACTATTATTATTTCGAATCCATTGTCAGGACACCTCATTATCAGACCAAATCACAGTGTCTCTTACATAATTACCTAATTTGACACCTATGTAAATGGCTGCCTAGTTTTAATTGAGGCAATGTACGTTCTTTAACGGGAGCGACCTTTGCCTTAGACATAACAGGAGAAATAGTTTTATTACAATGAATGTAATCGACCGCTTCATACGCCAGTTTTTAAACGTGATGAAAAATATTCAGTAAATTATCACCATCTTGACTTGCTACGTTACGTGGAAATTTTAACATTGGTATTTGTACATATTCTCCTATCATATCTTCCCATTTTTTAATAAATTCTTTATGCAGTACTTTATCCCAAACACTTTTATGCTGCCATGCTTCTTGTATTAACAATTTTCCTCTTATTGTGGATCAAAGCATTTGGAAATCTTAGCAAACAAGGTTCTCTTGGTCATTTTATTGAGCATACCATAATCATTAGGTTTTAATAATAAATCTCTTTCGGTATCCCAGGTTACTCCTACGTTACATCTATTAACTTCATCTCGAGGGCATTCCATATTTATTATGTGTTTTAATTTGAACGAAATGGTATTAATTCCCTCCGTAGCATATTTGCACTGCTTTACCTTGTTAGCCTCCGCATATGTGCTCCTAAGTTCCTCTTCAGTTGACTTCACAACTAGGAAATTGACCACATGAAAATATTAACCCACTGACTCGCTCATTGGACTAAGTGAATGTTTATAGTCGCCTGAAGCAGAAACACACTGGATGTAGCGCCAAATAGTTCGCTCCTGAAACGGAAAGTTTTTAGAGGGCTAGGTGGGTCACTAGGATTTTCAGGCAGGCACCAAGAAACGGGTATAATCTAGGTTTTCCTCCTGCAAACCCACTCTTAGGAAATCTTTACTTATGTCAGCCATAAAGGAATAATTCTTTACCCTGAAGTTTAGTAAAATGTCTCCTAATTTTGACTCACGAAATCATAATGACACGATTGCAAACAAACCATACTCGGGCAGGGATAGAACCCGCGATTAGAAGGTCTGAAAACTCCAGACCGTCGCTTTAGCCACTGGACCACTAATGCTAGTTTTTACAGAGCTAGATTTCGCCACGGCCACGCTAGCTGGAGATTCTTCTGTAAAAGCTAGCATTTGTGATCACAGTGGTGCCTATGCTAACCTTCCTGTGGGGTGTAGAAATATACCTAGTTGGATGAATCTTATTGTGGCTAGCTAGCCCAGTGGCTAACGCGACGGTCTGGTGTTTTGAGACTCTCTGATCGTGGGTTCTATCCCCGCCCGTGGTATGGTTTGTCTCCTAATTTTTCTGTCAACGACGAACGTGTCATTAAACAGTCATTCAAGCTTGCTACATTCTTACTACTGCAGTTGAAAGCTATTCTGAGGGGAGAAGTTTTATATATTTTTTTAACTCCGTTGTGTGTTAAATAATAATCATAAATTTTAGCCTGATCAGTAGGTACCCCTTCAATAAACTTATTCTTTAGTTGTTCATTAATTATTTCATGATATGAGGTCAATAATTCTGGTGTCTTACTTAACTCATGGAGCTGTACTTTTAATTGCCCATAAGTCATTCTATAATTTGTAGGCAGTTCCGGGTGATTCAGCTTTCATGGAAGTCACACCCAGTATTGTCAATGTTCATATTTAAAAATTTTCAGGAATTGTTCATTCCACTGCTGTCCAGCTCCCATAATTTATATTCTGGTTCAACATCGTCCTCTATTAAGGAAAACTTAGACTGTGCCGCTCTTTCATTAGTAAGACACATTTACTGACTCGTCTGTTAATTCATTATTAGAGAAGGAAGGTCTACCATACACAACATGGCCTCCTGCTATTTTGAGGAGAGTGATGCCATATTTTTTTCAACCATTCCTTTTACAAAGCACTCCTTATTAACATATTTATTGGCCCCACTGAGTCATTATCTACAGAGGATGGCCAGTTCTACACCATTATGCGAAAACTGTCTAATTGTTTCACAAAGCTTAGCAGTATTTATTTTCTCCAGCAGCTTATCTACGACAATTTCATTAATAAGTGTCCTCTCACTGGCCAGGCTGATATTATTAATCTACACTATGTCTTAAAACTGTGACTTTTTTTATATATTTTTATTATTAACACACTGGCCGATTCCCACCAAGGCAGGGTGGCCCGAAAAAGAAAAACTTTCACCATCATTCACTCTATCACTGTCTTGCCAGAAGGGTGCTTTACACTACAGTTTTTAAACTGCAACATTAACACCCCTCCTTCAGAGTGCAGGCACTGTACTTCCCATCTCCAGGACTCAAATCCGGCCTGCCGGTTTTCCTGAATCCCTTCATAAATGTTACTTTGCTCACACTCCAACAGCACGTCAAGGATTAAAAACCATTTGTCTCCATTCACCCCCATCAAACACGCTCATGCATGCCCGCTGGAAGTCCAAGCCCCTCGCACACAAAACCTCCTTTACCCCCTCCCTCCAACCATTCCTAGGCTGACCCCTACCCCGCCTTCCTTCCACTACAGACTGATACACTCTTGAAGTCATTCTGTTTCGCTCCATTCTCTCTACATGTCCGAACCTCCTCAACAACCCTTCCTCAGCCCCCTGGACAACAGTTTTAGTAATCCCGCACCTCCTCCTAACTTCCAAACTACGAATTCTCTGCATTATATTCACACCACACATTACCCTCAGACATGACATCTCCACTGCCTCCAGTCTTCTCCTCGCTGCAACATTCATCACCCATGCTTCACACCCATATAAGAGCGTTGGTAAAACTATACTCACATATATTCCCTTCTTAGCCTCCAAGGACAAAGTTCTTTGTCTCCACAGACTCCTAAGTGCACCGCTCACTCTTTTCCCCTCATCAATTCTATGATTCACCTCATCTTTCATAGACCCATCTGCTGACACGTCCACTCGTAAATATCTGAATACATTCACCTCCTCCATACTCTCTCACTCTAATCTGATATCCAATCTTTCATCACCTATTCTTTTTGTTATCCTCATAACCTTACTCTGTCCTGTATTCACTTTCAATTTTCTTCTTTTACATACCCTACCAAATTCATCCACCAATCTCTGCAACTTCTCTTCAAAATCTCCCAAGACCACAGTGTTATCAGCAAAGAGCAACTGTGACAACTCCCACTTTATGTGTGATTCTTTATCTTTTAACTTCACACCTCTTGCCAAGACCCTCGCATTTACTTCTCTTACAACCCCATCTATAAATATATTAAACAACCACGGTGACATCACACATCCTTGTCTAAGGCCTACTTTTACTGGGAAATAATCTCCCTCTTTCCTTCATACTCTAACTTGAGCCTCACTATCCTTGTAAAAGCTCTTCACTGCTTTCAGTAACCTACCTCCTACACCATACACTTGCAACATCTGCCACATTGCCCCCATATCCACCCTGTCATACGCCTTTTCCAAATCCATAAATGCCACAAAAACTTCTTTAGCCTTATCTAAATACTGTTCACTTATTTGTTTCACTGTAAACACCTGGTTCACACACCCCCTACCTTTCCTAAAGCCTCCTTGTTCATCTGCTATCCTATTCTCCGTCTTACTCTTAATTCTTTCAATAATAACTGTACCATACATTTTACCAGGTATACTCAACAGACTTATCCCCCTATAATTTTTGCACTCTCTTTTGTCCCCTTTGGCTTTTTACAAAGGAACTATGCATTCTTTCTGCCAATCCCTATGTACCTTACCCTCTTCCATACATTTATTAAATAATAGCACCAACCACTCCAAAACTATATCCCAATCTGCTTTTAACATTTCTATCTTTATCCCATCAATACCAGCTGCCTTACCCCCTTTCATTTTACCCACTGCCTCACAAACTTCCCCCATACTCACAACTGGCTCTTCCTCACTCCTTGCCCTAAACGTAAAATCACGGCTTCCCTATGTTTATCAACATTTAACAATTCCTCTAAATATTCCCTCCACCTTCCCAATACCTCTAACTCTCCATTTAATAACTCTCCTCTCCTAATTTTAACTGAGAAATCCATTTGTTCTCTAGGCTTCCCTAACTTGTTAATCTCACTCAAAAACTTTTTCTTATTTTCAACAAAATTTGTTGATAACATCTCACCCACTCTCTCATTTGCTCTCTTTTTACATTGCTTCACCACTCTCTTAACCTCTCTATTTTTCTCCATATACTCTTCCCTCCTTGCATCACTTCTACTTTGTAAAAACTTCTCATATGCTAACTTTTTCTCCCTTACTACTCTTTTTACATCATCATTCCACCAATCGGTCCTCTTCCCTCCCGCACCCACTTTCCTGTAACCACAAACTTCTGCTGAACACTCAAACACTACATTTTTAAACCTACCCCATACCTCCTCGACCCCATTGCTTATGCTCTCATTAGCCCATCTATCCTCCAATAGCTATTTATATCTTATCCTAACTGCCTCATCTTTCAGTTTATAAACCTTCACCTCTCTCTTCCCTGATGCTCCTATTCTCCTTGTATCCCATGTACCTTTCACTCTCAGTGTAGCTACAACTAAAAAGTGATCTGATATATCTGTGGTCCCTCTATAAACATGTACATCCTGAAGTCTACTCAACAGTCTTTTATCTTCCAATACATAATCCAACAAACTACTGTCATTTCGCCCTACATCATATCTTGTATACTTATTTATCTTCTTTTTCTTAAAATATGTAATACCTATAACTAAACCCCTTTCTATACAAAGTTCAACCAGAGGGCTCCCATTATCATTTCACCTGGCACCCCAAACTTACCTACCACAACCTCTCTAAAAGTTTCTCCTACTTTAGCATTCAGGTCCTCTACCACAATTACTCTCTCACACTCACACTCTCTCACTTGGTTCAAAGGTTCCTATACATTCACTTAACATCTCCCGAAATCTCTCTCTCTCCTCTACATTCCTCTCTTCTCCAGGTGCATATACGCTAATTATGACCCATTTTTCGCATCCAACCTTTATTTTAATCCACATAATCCTTGAATTTACACATTCATATTCTCTTTTCTCCTCCCATAACTGATTCTTCAACATTACTGCTACCCCTTCCTTAGCTCTAACTCTCTCAGATACTCTAGATTTAATACCATTTATTTCCTCCCACCGAAACTCCCCTACCCCCTTCAGCTTTGTTTCGCTTAGGGCCAGGACATCCAACTTCTTTTCATTCATAACATCAGCAATCATCTGTTTCTTGTCATCCGCACTACATCCACGCACATTCAAGCATCCCAGTTTTATAAAGTTTTTCTTCTTCTCTTTTTTAGTAAATGTCTACAGGAGAAGGGGTTACTAGCCCATTGTCTGAAATAAATCCCGACAATTTCAAATTTGCAGGATTCCCATTTTGCACTGTCATGCCTCTAAGGCAACTACGTGTCATAATTGTATGTTGAGACCCTTGATCTAACAAAGTACTTATGTTTTATGATTCACAAATTTTCTTCTGAATATTCACATTTACTACGGGTAGGGTTTACATTAGCTATTTTTACATTAGTAATGGCAGTGCCAGGGTTATTATTATTATATAAACCCTTGCACATTACAATATAGTGTCTTTCCTTCTGACACTGATAACAATTATTTAGCATAGCAATTTTTCATATTATGATTGCCCAAACAGCTGATACACCTGTTAAATTCTTCCAATTTATCCACCCTAACATTCCAGGAATCATATGCATTAAAATTTTTTGAGGAATAAATACCATTATTAATAGACAGAGACGATTATTTAAGAACTTTCTTCTTAATTTGCTGAAGTGAACCTTTATTTCTGGTTCCTGCAACTTGATATGTTCCAATATAATATTTATTTTGGGATGATTTATTATAATTAACAATCAATGCTTGAATACCTACTCTTATCTTCTCCACAAAGAAATATTAGGTAAACATTCTACAGACTTAATAGGCAATTTATTTTGCACATTAGCACTCAATATCCAATGTGATCCATACAGATCACAACTGTTATTCGAAGTTTTAATAGTGCTTTCCAATTTAAATGTATTTTTTTTATATTTTATATAAACACACATTACAATAAATAAGTAAAAGCATACAGAGACAGATAACACAAAAACAATTGTGTCCTCATAATAAAAACAACTGCAGGTGTTACATTGCCTGTAGACAATTTCCTCTTCACATGACTCAGTACAACCGCCAACACGTGTGTGAATAACAACATTACACAATATTATACCCGACATCAATCAAATCATTTCAAGTTACAATAATATGTGACACTACACTACACACACCTGATACATGTAAAATGTCTTTATACAAAAACACAAGAAAACTGTGCAAGCAATACTAATTAAAAACAGTTCTCAATTACCCCTTCCTATCAGCAATATACATATTATTTAAGTACATGTAATAAAATATATTTGAGCCGCACTCCCACATTCCCCACCCATACCATTGTTCATTGAACGTAGATGAATAACCAACATGATTTAAACCTTGAACATAGTCTCTTGTTGAAAATAAAAAAAAAAATCCTATTTAGTATAAGAAGCATAGATGATGCCAACAAGACAAATAATATTTAGAAAAAAAGAACATAAGATTGAACTTAGTATTGTGACTAACTAAAAACCATTTATATAATTATGATTGTGGTCATCCATGAGAACTTTACACATGATATAGTCACGGACTCACATATTACATATACTCATATGTACAAAAATTGATACATAATATTACATGACTTATGAAAATTTATATTTACAGGAATTATATCAGTGTCATACATGCCCATTAACTTACATAAGATATTAAAAATACCGAATCAATTTATTAAGCCTCCTCTCATCCCCATGCCCAATATACACATTAATTAAGCACATTCAATAACAAATATTTTTAGGACATTTCAACTACCCCCCCCCCCCATTTACCTCAGATCATCATATTGAACAACGTCATATCATTGTTCATTGAAAACAGAGACAAATAAAAGTCGTAATTTAACCCTAGGACATAGTATCTTGATGACAAAAAACATCTTACCAGTAGTGTAATATACATACTGTTATGTGCACATTACAATTTGACATTAAGAAAATAACACATGGTTGAACTTATTATTATGACCAACACAAACCCTACTTATAGTTAAGAGTGTCATCAACCATGGTATCATTACTCCTGATATGTTCACAGACTCACTTGTTACATATACATATAAGTACAAAAATCGAAACATAATTTCACATGACATATGATTGAACAATATGTCCACAGGAGTTATAACAGTGCCCTACATGCCCGGTAACATATCTAAAAATATAAAAATACCGAACCAATTTGGTGCTCCCCCTCGCTTCCCCATGACCACCAATGATAAAACACATCTACATTTAAAGCTTTGCCCCATCAAGAGAGTTTTCTATTTGAAATTTATGCCAGGAATACACTCATCCCCCCCACTTTTCTGGCTGAGACCAATCCCATTCAACCATTACACCATTAATTCTCGCAACCTACGCACATTCATACCTCTATACTGAATTGGAAATTTTATATCCCATCTCCTGCCATACACGACCTCATTCCTACACTTTGTTTTATAAAAATGTCCAGCTAAAGCCCGAATTCGCACTTCCCCCTCCACCTCCCTCATAGCCCACGATATAGTAATATAATCCGCTACTAAATACATGACCGCCCTTCTCACACTATCACCCACTCCCTCTACATCCAAACTCAATGCTTTCAATACCATTAACTTACCTCCTCCAACCATCTCTAAGACCTTACGAAACCATAGGCGTACCCTTGCGATACCCTCACAAAAATACACCACATGATATGCGGTCTCCGCCTCGCCACACAAAACACATGTCGACTGCACAACTCTTATCTGATACAAACGTACTTTAGTGGGTAATATCCCATGTAAAAATCTATACATAGTTTCCCGCACCCTTGACTTGAAAGGTAACTTGTGAAACGCACCCCAGATACCTGTCCAATTATATAAAGGAAAGACACTCTCCCCCTCCATCACCTAGTTACCCCTCACAGTCCTCCCCAATACTCACACCAACACTTTTCCCGGTTTACTAACCCTCAAAAATCTCAACATACACGTACACTCCTCCAATTCCCTACCCCCCCCCCCCCCCACCACTGCCGCATATCATCCATAACCTCACTCACCCTTACACCCTGATCCCCACCCAACCGTATATAACTATGTTTCACATACATACTTTTCAGTCTACTACACAGTGGAATTAATCATAATCCTCCCCTCCCCAATGATGTTATCACGACTGTCTGCTTAAGCCAATGATAACCATATCCCCAAATAAAACGCATTACCTTCTTTTTCACCAACCTCACATCATTCTTCATCAACGGATAAACCACTGCCACATGCCACAATTTAGGGTAAATGATTGTATTTATAACTATGACCCTCTGATGGATCGTCAGCCCACTCGTCCTTATTCCCCTCAATCTCCTTAATACTCCTTGTACAACCCTTGCGCTGCCCTTCTGTATAATACTCCACATACTTTAATTTGATCTACTACCTGCCAACCATACTTTTGTCCCAAGTTCCCTCCTACCCATGAACCAACCTCTAACAATTTAGACTTAACTGCAATAAGACGCATACCTGTTGCCCCACTAAATATCTCAACGATACGACCTACATTCCTTAATCCCTCCTCTCCCCCAACTAAAACCGTCGAATCGTCAACATACCCAACTATACCAGAAACACCCCGCTGCCGTACCCCCCTTCATCTACCCCAACATTAATCATCCTATATAAAGGATCTAGTAGACATGCGAATAGGATCTGAGACATGGGGCATCCCTGTCTCAGTCCCCTATCCATACTAACTACTTTTCCCATACGTCCATTGATTTGCACCTGTTGTACTGAGCCTTTATATAATGTTTCCGCCCATCCGACAATTTCCTCGCCTAAACCCATACGCTTCATTATCATCCATAACGTCTCTCACTCTACACAGTCATAAGCAGCCTTCCAATCCAAAGCAAGTACACCCCCTCCACTCGTTCTACAATCATCTATGAAATCCTTAATTCTCCCATGTCCACTAATCATTGACTGCCCCGGCACACCAATTTGTCCCTTATCTATAACTGTCCCAATAACACTACGTAACCTATTACTTAAAACCCTTGCAAACAATTTGTAATCACGGCACATTAAAGATAAACCTCTATAATCCAGGATGCTATTCTGCACTTCCCCCTTCAGAATCATGACAACGACTCCTGTTCGTTGCGTCATACCCATGCATCCCTTTACCTTCATTTCATTTAACAAATGCACCAAGTATTCCTTCAAGACCTCCCAGTTACTTAAATAAAAATCATTTGGAATACTATCAATCCCTGGCGTCTTCCTTACACTCATCCCTTGTTACGCCTTCAAAACCTCATCTTCACTTATGGGTCCCTCTATCTCCACCCTGTCTTCTGGTTCCAGGATACATGATATCCCTTCCTCCATAATATGCAAGTCCCCCGTCTTCCTATTGCCTCCTCTCATGTATATCTCAAACCATTCATCCGCAAAACCACTCATGCCCTCAGTCATTAGTAACTGCTGACCCACCGTGTACCCACCCACATCCTGATGTACCTCTAATTTTAGCATATTCATTATATTTTGCCGGATCTTTAATCGCCGCAGAACGCAAGCTGATGGCTTATCACCCCATAAAACATCTTCCAACCCACCCCTTAATCTTTCACCATCAAACTGTGCATTCTGCATATCCAGCAGTTGCGTATTTATACCCTCGATCTCTGAAACCGGATATACTCCACGACAACCTTCATAACACTGTTTTAACTGTCCCTCCAAATACCTCTGTAATCCATATTTCCATTGTCCAACCTCCCTTCCTTTCCTCATATAAAAACTACGGATCCCCGGTTTAGCACATTTCTCCCACCACAGTAATATATCACCTCCCAGCTTTCCTTTATTCCATTCATTTTCCACCATTTCGCAAACTAAGTCCACCCTCCTTATTCTCTAACAAGCTCACATTTAGCTTCCAATAACTCATAAAACGTTTCGGCAACTCACCCCATCCCACGTCCACAACCACCCCTCTATGATCCGAAAATACTACATTTACAGTTTCCATATTATTAACTTGTATCCCAGGAGATGCATAAATGCGGTCCAAGCATGCCGCACAACCGTTCTTTACATAAGTATGTTTCACCACCCACCCCTCCCCAATAGCTACATCCACTAATCCAACTCCCCCTAATACATCCTGTAGGACTCCCAACACACACCCAGCGCCCTGCGGCTCCACACCCTTCCTACGTATCACACTATTCCAATCCCCTCCAAATAATGTATAAACTGGTAACCCCCTCATATGATAAATTAGTGTGTCCCGAACAAACTCCTCTTTAACACGCCTATTGCTGTCCACCGGCATGTACACACTTGTACCCCACCCCATGTCCCATCCTCCCTCACTACTCTCCCATCTCCCCCTTCTTCCCAGTGCAACAATTGAAAAGGACTGGCCTCAGCTATAGCTTCCCAGTATATCCAGCATAAACTTTGTACTCATCTATCAACAAATCCCTTCCATACTTAAAATTATGCTCTTGTAAAAATATGACCTGTATTCCATGTCTCTTTAAAAAGTCACTAAAGATCCTGCGCTTTACATCGGCCCTTAGGCTATTTACATTTAATGTTAGGCACTTAAAAATGATATCGGGGGCTTACCAATCGATCGATATCCATGCGGGTCCTTACGTTTTTGCACAGTATGCTTTTCACAATGCCCTTTCATTGCCTCACCTTTCCCCTGCCCCTTACCTCCCCTGATAGTTTTTTTTTTGGACATCCACTGAGTGTTTCTTACCAGATCTTTGCTCAGGTGTCAAAACATCATCACTGTCAGAAGCACCTGCCTCTCTCTTTCGTGATGCCTCAACTATGTGCATGCACTCATCTGCACTTTCAACTTTATGCACTTCAACAACAGTCTCACAATTCCTCTGTGGTTACCCATCTCCACCACCCACATTACCCTACTCATGAATTCCACCCTTATCTGCAGATGTCCCATTCGACACCATATGTAGTGTTCCATTCCTATTCTGTTCCTCCAAGAATCCCTGTGTAACAGTGTCTATTGCAGCTGAAACTTCACTACCCAATTCACCTTGCCTCACCTCATCCTCTATACACATGGTCTCAATCACCTGATAGACCTCTGGTAATGTTACACATTCCACCGGATTGCTCTCCACGATTTCACTCCATGCCCTGTGGGCCCGAGGATGCTCCCGTGTTGACTGGGTCGTCACCTCTCTCTCCTCCACTCCTTTCCCTTCTCCATGTATCTCAGGTGACGATCGTCGAGGACACATCGCAGCCATATGATCATACGCTCCACACAGTCTGCATGTTCTTCTCTGCCCTGAATATGTGACATATACCTGAGTTCTAAAGTCACTCAATGTCACATATGATGATATAGTTTTGCGCAAGGACATCTTAAGGGTAAAGGATCCCTCACGCAGTCAGCATACATTCCCTCAGACCACCTTCCAACTGTTGCTTGATGTATGACTCCAAACTCTTCGAAAGTTGCTTTTATGTCTTCCTCATCGGCCTCAAATGGGATGTTCCTTATCTTTACCCAAGTATATTACTTGGATACGTCACTCATACGTACTTCTAAACCAGGGTTAACCAGCATACATACATCCTGGTACTTTTTCACATCTTGTCATATACAGCAGCCGTCACGAATTTCACAAAGATTCTTGTAGCTCCATTCAAAGCAATTCCATATAAATCGTCGTTGTTGATGCAGTAGGTATCTCTTAAGATGGCAGGCAGCATAACTGGCGCATTGGTGTTATAAACTGCGCCTTTGAACACCTCAATACACACAGTGTTTATCCTCCTCCTGGTAGTCTGTGCCATCTTGCAAAATTCGCTCAGGGCTACCAACTGTAGCGAGTGCAGCAGCCAACGTCCGTCCTCCACCAATGATGTCTGACGAATGCAGGAGCAAAGGCGAAGCACAACCTCTCGGCCCGTGAGCGAAGAAGTCAATAATTTAAATGTAAATTGCTGCAAATTTTCATAATGGTGCTCTCGAATCTTTAATTTAGCTACAATAGTTTCTAGGTCTTACTTTGCTTTAAAGTATCATAGGTGGCCTCCAACAACTAACTGTTGTCATCAATTGGAAGCCCTTATATTAACATGTGGCCATTACCTCTTACATGTTCTTTATAGCAAAATAATTTAGTAACACCTGCAAAATCATTCCTATTATGTACCTCCACCTAGTTTTACCAACGCTCTTATATGGGTGTGAAGCATGGGTGATGAATGCTGCAGCGAGGAGAAGGCTGGAGGCAGTGGAGATGTCATGTCTGAGGGCAATGTGTGGTGTGAATATAATGCAGAGAATTCATAGTTTGGAAGTTAGGAGGAGGTGCGGGATTACCAAAACTGTTGTCCAGAGGGCTGAGGAAGGGTTGTTGAGGTGGTTCGGACATGTAGAGAGAATGGAGCGAAACAGAGTCACTTCAAGAGGGTATCAGTCTGTAGTGAAAGGAAGGCGGGGTAGGGGTCGGCCTAGGAAAGGTTGGAGGGAGGGGGTAAAGGAGGTTTTGTGTGCGAGGGGCTTGGACTTCCAGCAGGCATGCGTGAGCGTGTTTGATGGGAGTGAATGGAGACAAATGGTTTTTAATCCTTGACATGCTGTTGGAGTGTGAGCAAAGTAACATTTATGAAGGGATTCAGGGAAACTGGCAGGCCAGACTTGAGTCCTGGAGATGGGAAGTACAGTGCCTGCACTCTGAAGGAGGGGTGTTAATGTTGCAGTTTAAAAACTGTAGTGTAAAGCACCCTTCTGGCAAGACAGTGATGGAGTGAATGATGGTGAATGTATAAATATTATTATATCTTTCAGTTCCTACATACTAATTACAGGAAAATTATAAAATATTTTCCATTTTGTGGCCAGACGGAGATCATTGTAGACGACTTAAATATCTTACGTTAGGTAAGGTTCGTCAGGAAACTGGACAAGTGTTTCCTGACGCGGATCTTAGTAAGATGATGATGACTCACCGTTTTAGCTCTTGGTCATCTGACTGAGGTCTTCCGCTGGCTTAGCAGTTAACCCCTTTAAAAATTATCGTCATAATTATAACCATTTGTTAGTGATGCTGCTTAACGACTTAAATGGCTCCTTCTTCAATGAGTCAATTCCAGCCAACTCAAGTTTCATTTGCTGCTCTCCTAGTAGGCCTTATGATTCACTGTCTGACTGCGGTGGAGCGCGGTTGTGCTCTGCGCCCCTCTGCTGTTTTCAGGCGAGCTGTCATAGCAACAACATGGCACTGCCTATACGGCGAAGGGTGAATACCGTCGGTATTGACCTGCTTTGTGGGGCGACTTACCCCTCAACGGCACAAGTGTTGCTACCGACGATCATCAGAGAGACTTATGAAATACAGGACGACGGGGTACATGGTGTAACCCTGAATGGGGCCTTCAGAATCTTCGTTAAGTTGAATTCGATGGCTGTGTATGAGTCGTTTGTGACAAGATTCCAGGATGTGAGTCTAGATGCAACTCCTGCTGTAAGAGTGCATCTCATAGACGTCTCTCGACATTTTACGTGGGTGAAGTTGCGCAACGTACCCTTTGAGGCAGACGAGGCTGACATAAGGAACGTGTTAGAGGCGTGTGGTACTGTGCATCTGGCAACCCAAGGCAAGTGGGCGGCAGGTGCATACATGGGACGTCTGGAGGGTATGCTCTCTCTCAAAATGACTCTGAGGCATCCAATCCCGTCTTACATTGTGATGAAGGAGTTCCAGACCCAGACTCTTGTGTCTTATGCTGCGCAACAGCGTACATGCAGGTTGTGTGGGGAGTATGATCACGTGGTGACGTGTGTGCAACAGAGGAGGGGGATGGCACAGACTGGTGGAGCACCAGTTACAGGTGTGGATGCCGTCGTGGAGAGCCCCATGGGCAAATGAGGGGGTGGAAGTCTGTGGAGTGATATTGTTGAAGATACCCTTGTGGTGAAGGATGGGTGTGCTATAAGTTGTGTCGAGCCAGAAATGGCCACTTTGCCGGTGATGGGGGCGGATGTGCTTGTGCAACAGGAGGTGATGGCACTGGAGGAAGAGCTGGACGAGGTTTTGAAAACTTTAACTCCTACTGGGGAGAATGACATCTCTGTAAGGAAGAACGTCACTGAGTTGCAAGAAGAGAATGTCGGGCCATGCATAGGAAGGAAAGAGGAGATCAGCAGGCACAGAGAGGTATCGCCGTGTTCTGTGCAACATGAAACGGGGGAGGTTAAGGTTCATTGTGAGGAATCCTCGGAAGACAGCATGGTGGTGAAGGGCATCACGAGGAAGAGAGCAGTGGCGTCATACTCAGATGACGTCCTGATGCCAGTGCAGAGGTCTGGGAGGAAGGACGAATATTCTCGAGGTAGCCAGGATAAGAGGCATCGCAAGAAGGGGGGGTGGGGTGGATGGTGTGAAATCATGTGTTGGCCCTAGGGCAGGAGGCCCTGGGAAAGAGGAGAGAAAGAAAGGCTGGAAATTTTAGGAAGGCCTTAGGTGTATGACTGTGAATGTGAATGGACTGTGTAATAGAGTGAAGAGGGAATGCTTTCGTATGCTTCTGTGTAAATATAGAGTGGATGTAGTGTTTCTACAGGAACAATTTCAGGGAGGGAAGAGTGCTAGAGGTGGCAGGGTTTAAGGTTATGACTCTGCCATCTGCATGTTTGAAAGTTGGTGTGGATTTATTGATAAAGGAGGCGAGCCCGTTTGTGTTGATACGAAGTGAGGGGGGAGGGGGGAGGGTGTAGCGTGTGGATGGGGCAAAGGGTAACCTTTGTAAGTGTGCATGCACCAGCGGAAAACGATGTGAAAGTAAAGAGGGATTTTGTATGTGATGACCTAGTTTTCTCCTTATGTGGTTTACCTGCGGTGGCCATCGTTGGTGGGGACTGGAATTGTGTTATTAGAGGGCTGATGTAGAACCACAAGGAGTGGGGCACATGTCGGCAGCCTTACAAAATCTCTTGGTGGATGTTCAGCTGAGGGATGTGGTAGGTGGGGGGACGTGGGAGGTAGAGCATACTTTCGTAAGGAAGGGTTACGCGGCTAGGTTAGGTTATACATATCTCACGGGGTTTTGTCAAAGTTTGTCTGTACAATAAAAGTAGCTTTTTCAGATCATCGGGCGGTAGTGGCAGAGGTGGAGTGGGAGCCACTAGCTAGTATCTCTAGGGGATACTTGAAGTTAAATACGAGTGTGTTAGAAGATGAGGAGGGGTTGGAGGGTTTTACAGCACTGTGGGAGGAGGTAAAAGGGGGGAGGATGTGGTGACATGGTGAAATGGTGTGGCTAAGGAACAGATTCGGCATTATGTGCGGGAAGGGAAACGAATCAGTTCTTTAAAATATGGGCTCATTAACTATTTGGAGGACAGGTTAAGGGGTTGTTATGTAAGGGGGCGGTGGCGGGTACTTATCCTATGGATGACATTATGGTAATTAAGGGGAGGTTGCACGAAATCCAGAACGAGAGGTTCCAAGTGGTGAGGGTAATGGCGGGGGTGGAAGAGGTGTTATGGGGCGATGGGCTGTTGCCGTGCATATTGCATAGGCAAAAGCAACGACAGCAGGCAATGGCTATTCCATGGTTGGAGGTTCATGAGTCGGTGGGTGGGTATACATACTAATGGGATGGGGGCATTTGCAGATAAGTGGTATGAGCAGTATTGGCAAGGGAAAGGGGTAGGAGCTGGGGATTTAGAACAGGTGTGTCTGAGTGTGATATGTCGGTTGGGAAACAGTGATAAGGAAGCACTGGGAGGGGAAATAACTGAGGAGGAAATATGGAGGGCTTTAAGTGAAATGCAAAAGGGCAAAGCGCTAGGAATCGGTGGGCTACCGGCAGAGTTTTATCAAAAGCATTGGGAGCTAATGAGGGGTTTTTTGGTAAGGTTATTAAATTTGATGAAGGAGAGGGGCAAGTTGGGAGAAAAGCAGGCAACGGCTGTAGTAGTCTTGGTACAGAAGGGTAAGGGGCAGCATGTGCTTAGGGACTACCGGGCAATATTGTTGTTATGCACAGTTTATAAGTTCTTTGCTAAGATTTTAGGAAATAGGTTTAAGTGCGTAGTAAGGTGGGTCATATGGAGAACTCAGTTTGGGTTGCCAGGGAGGTCTATGGTGGAGGAGCATAGATTACTATGGGATTTCATGGAAGAAAAAGGGGGGAAGGGGGGCTTTGTTGCACTAGACTGGCAAGGAGCATATGACAGAGTGGAGTGAGAAGCATTGAGAGCTATCCTTAGTGGACAGGGTTTTGGGGAAGAAATAGTGGGATGGGTAGATGCGTTATATCGTGGGGCAACAGTGAGGGTACAGATTAATGGATGATTGGGGGCAGGACTGTAATGAGTAGGGGACTTCGACAGGGGTGTCCTATGTCACAGCTATTGTTTTTGTGCATACAGGACCCCTTTTATAGAATGGTTGAACAGCAAATGTGCATTAGTGAGGGAGAAGGGAGTGGAGTTGTCAGCATAGTTGCTGATCCCCTACATGTGTTGTATAGCTTATCTGAGTATCATAGTACCATCCATATGTTTTACATACACGACCCCTTTGCTAGGCCTAGTGACTAGTTTGTATGACATCACGTGATCCCACATGAGTGCGTGGGCTGTGCTGCATCGTTCTCAGTTCCCTGTAATCCAAGCAGGTGACAGGACAGGCAGTTTGGGCTGTCCCCCTTCATACTCTGCTAATATAAGTGTTACCATCCAACAAGTGTGTTTTACTCCAATCATCATATCTCCTACGAACCTCCACTACAAATGGTGGTAGCAGAGGGCCTGTAATTCTGATGATTACAGCGATTTCTGGAGATAAATTTCTACTGAGTCAGCTGCCATCTTGTGATATTTTAGGCCTCCCGAGATGGGTGATGCTCAACATCCCAAGCCAGCTACCCCGAGCAAGCGTTCACCAGCCGATTGCTTCCGACTTACTGGTCAGTCTCTGTGTATTAGTTTTATTTGCTTATTTGCATTACTTCCGAGGGGTTGACCCGGGTTTACAAAGTAAGCCAAGCCACCAAGCCACTGCATTCTGAAGGTCTGGAGGTGAAATGAAACAAATCTCGATGGGAATCGTAGCAGGTACGATTCTGCAGAACATCACGAGCGACGAGCATAAGAGCTTTCTGTACAAGAGGGCTCAGGCTTAGAGCTTACTGATAACAGCTGTCAAACGCACTGGTCACATCGGGTGACTTAGCACAGTGGTGTTACTCAAGTCTGGCTCAGACCTCACTGGACACACGGAAACTACATACACCCGCGGTACATGCGATACAACATGGCTTAAACTAGCAAATGATGCTTTTCTGTGCACAAAACTGACACTAAGCCATACACTAACATGTGAGAACACTGACTAAGAGGAATTAATTAACACATGACATATATCTTCTCTCAATCTTCTCGACAATACTGAAATAATTACTGGAACACTCGATGTGACATCATGTGATGTCAGGCGTGACGTCGCGATGTGACGTCAGAAGACATCTCGAGGTGATGTCAGGCAGACATCGTGACGTCATGAAGTCGGCAGCATCGTCGGTGACGTCAATGTGATGCGGGCAGCAGACCACAGCATGTGGCCTGGGACATCTGGCTTGGTAACCCACGTGGCTTGAAGATCCACATGACATCGCCCACACGCCATGTGGCGTCGTGATCCACGTGGCATCGTGATCTATGTGGCATGCTGATCCACTTGGCTTGCTGATCTACATGGTTTGCTGATCCATATGGCTTGCTGTTCCACATGGCTTGCTGATCCACTTGGCTTTCTGATCTACATGGCTTGCTGATCCACGTAGCTTGCTGATCCACGTGGCTTGTTGATCCGTGTGGCTTGCTGATCCACGTTGCTTGCTGATCCACGTGGCTTGCTGATCTACGTGGCATGCTGATCCACGTAGCTTCGAGTGGCCTCGGGCACTTGGATACACAACTCTGGCAAAGAATTCACACGAAAAACAGCAGAGAACACAGCAGAGGGAGTGAGTACATAGTGGTGGAGTGTGGTGGTAGGCTGGTGAGGTGTGAGTAGGGCGAGCGTGGGTGAGGCGAGGAAACGGCCACTTGCTCTCCCTCCTACAAACACATGGAGAAACTCACAATGGACGCAGAAATCCCCACAAAACTCACATCTGGCTTGCTGAAGTACCTGTGCTGAGCTGAGCAACAGCAGAACAGACAAGTGACTCTGAACACGTGACTTGAGAAACAGCGTGGGACGCTGTAGCGTGGGGTCACTGGGACGCCACTTACATTTCTCGAAGAAATTCGGCAAATTTCGGCTAGATCCTGTATGTACCTGTGTCTGGATGCTCAAACGTGCAGACACGACATCAGGATAACTCGTTGAGAGACGGATGCTTCTTGTATAGGGTGATGAAGTGAAGATGATGTTAGGGGTATGAAACGAGGTCGCCTCCTTGGGGTTGACAGTTGCTGAGGATGTGTGTGATTTGTTGGGAGTGAGAGTTGTTGAAATAACCCACTTTTTCTAAAGTGTAAGAAATATTATCACTGGAAGTTATTG
>NC_091386.1:9084122-9117596 GCF_038502225.1 Cherax quadricarinatus
TCTAGTTCTTGTTCTTGTTTATTTCCTCTTACCTCCATGGGGAAGTGGAACAGAATTCTTCCTCCGTAAGCCATGCGTGTTGTAGGAGGCGACTAAAATGCCGGGAGCAAGGGGCTAGTAACCTCTTCTCCTGTATATATTACTAAATGCAAAAGGAGAAACTTTCGTTTTTCCTTTTGGGCCACCCCGCCTCGGTGGGATACAGCCGGTGTGTTGAAAGAAAGAATAAAAGATAAAAATTTTAATAAAAAAAAAATGGTAAGAGACATTTAAATTTTGCTTTAGGAGTAGTGCGTGAGTCAACTCTAATGTAGTGACAAAAGGTCCTGGATGATTTTAAAGTTTCATGAATTTAAAAACTTGTTTAAAGATTTCTATATATTTTAAAATATTGGGTTATAAACAATATTTTTTTTTGTGTTTCCCTAAAATTAATAAAAATATATATTTTAAAATATTTTTAACAAATTAACACTTTTCAGACCATGTATTTCAAAACAAGAAAACTAAAAAAGTTTTGGGAGATGAATGAAAGCATCAGAAGTGAGGTGCACACACAACTCTGCCATACACTTGAGAAGGTCAGTGTTGCACAAGTCTTTAATTCTCACAAATACAGTGATGTTAAACTCAGTCACCTGAAAAAGTCCATAATATTTATGATTTATTCCAGGTCACATTACAAAAAGAAGATTCAACTCCAGTAATAACATTAGGTATCATATAATAATGCAATATGTGATGAATGGTTTTGAAAACCGACAAGTTGAAGAATTGAGACACTTATGCAACACATGGGAATCTTTATTGAAGAAACGTTTCGCCACACAGTGGCTTCATCAGTCCAATACAAAGTAGAAGTGGGTAAGGAGAGTAGAAGTTTGAGGTAATCAGTCCCTCAACCTGGATTCGATGTGTTCAGTCCATCACTCTTGTAGGAAGTGCAGCATAGGGCCAGAGAGGTGGCTTATATACTGCGGTGAGATGAGTTGAAGCAGGAGGAGGCGGGATCTTAGTGGGACTTGCCACTAGTGTAAGTAGGTCGTCGTCCAAAGGTTGGGAAAGCGTTGAAGTCTTTGTACCAAGATCCCATGATGTTGTAGTGTCTGACAGATGTGATGAATGGTTTTGAAAACCGACAAGTCAGACACTGCAACATCATGGAATCTTGGTACAAAGACTTCAACGCTTGCCCAACCTTTGGACGGCGACCTACTTACACTAGTGGCAAGTCCCACTAAGATCCCGCCTCCTCGTGCTTCAACTCATCTCACCGCAGTATATAAGCCACCTCTCTGGCCCTATGCTGCACTTCCTACAAGAGTGATGGACTGAACACATCGAATCCAGGTTGAGGGACTGATTACCTCAAACTTCTACTCTCCTTACCCACTTCTACTTTGTATTGGACTGATGAAGCCACTGTGTGGCGAAACGTTTCTTCAATAAAGATTCCCATGTGTTGCATAAGTGTCTCAATTCTTCAATAATGCAATATAATAGATAAAACTTTTCCAAAATGTTTTCAAGGTTTTATACAAAGAGAAGTGTATGTCTCTTAGTGTTTATACACAGTTTATTTTCATATATAGTTTAGAGATAAAGTTTTTCTTGATTGGTCATAAATAGGCTGTGTACACCATCAATAGCATTAGTTTGGTAAAAAGATTTATGCTAATTATTGTTATATCAAAATATGTTGATATAATATATCAACGTATTTTAATATTTTGATATATGTTAAAAAATTTTTAAGAGAAATTTATATTTTGAGTTAGGAGTAGTGTGTGAGTCCATTCTAATGATGTGAAAAAATCTCAGATGATAATCAATTTTCATGAATTTTAAAACTTGTTCAATGAGTAATACATATTTCAAAATTCTGAGTGGAAAAATAAATATTTTTTATTTTTTTCTGTTTTACTACAGTTATTTAAAATGTCTATATTAAAACTGACACTTTTCAGACCATTTATATCAAGGAAAGACACCAACTAGAAGACTTACTGGAGAAGAAGAAATCCCCCACCGACAGACAACTGGTGCAGGAATTTTTGAAGGTTCAGGAGCTTCTCTTCAACAGGACGAATCCTTTTACCCAATATGAGGAAACTCTGGTGTCATCTATAGGATACCAAACACTGCTGGTGGCCTCAAGAAAGGGGCTACAACAACTTATTTACCTCCTGGTAGAGATAGGTGGACTTGCTGTAGACACACTAGTGGGTAATATTAGTGACACCACTGCTCTCCACGAGGCTGCCTCTCATGGAAAGTCTACTTGTGTTCTCCTTCTTTTAAACCTTGGCGCCCAACCCTTGAAGCCTGACAGATATAATCAAACACCTTCCCACTTGTCTGCAATGTTCGGCCATGACAATGTTTATGAAGTTTTAGCAAGATATACTGAGAATGAACCTTCTTGCAGGGCTGGTACTTCCCCACAAGATGTTCACAGACATTTCCTTCAATACATGAAAATGTACAAGAAAAACAATCAGTCTACTAATATTAAAACTGAAAATATGAATGATTCATCGGAAGCTACTGAGAATCTTCTCTGCCAAAATGATTTATACGAAATAGTAGAGGACATAGAAAAAGTGACTGTTGATTATGCCAGAGGTGAAGCACTGGGAGTTAAAAATGCAGTGATGAAAGAGCTTCAGAATATTATAAAAACTGTTCCAGATAAAACTTACAAAGGAGACCTCATATTGCTTGGAAGTTCTGCAGATTCCACAAGGTTGTATTGCCCTGATGAGTACGATGTAAATCTTGTTCTCCACAATTTTTCGAGCATCAAATTTGAAATTATAGAACAAACACAGGAGGAGGCCTTTGCCAGTGGACACAAATTAAGAGTGGAACCAAAACACAGTCATTTCAGCTGTAGCACTTTTATAAACAAGTTTTATGAGAGTGTAAAGGACTGTCTCAAATGTTATACTTTGGAAGACAAAAGATTAAGTCTGGTGCCACCTGGTCTGACCAGGACACAGGTGGGTGTGGCACTGTCACTGGCTTGGCAGGGACATGAGTACCCACTGTTGTTGATTGGTGTTGACATTGTGCCAGTGGTGGCTGTGCCTTGGCTCGAGAAGATAAGCAGACCTTTCCTTACACCAGACACATCAATAGTGGTCCACCTCAGCAACACTGAAGATGGATCCTGGAGATGTAGCTTCGCAGCCACTGAGGTGGAGGTGTTACAACACCTGGATCTTCTGGAACGCAAAGTGTTTCTCACTGCCAAGAGTCTCCTTTCTTGCATGAAGGCAGAACCTTGGATGCACAGAGATGTAAAGAATAAATATTGCTGGTGGGACTCCCGTTATTGGAAAATCAAGATTCCAGCTGGATTTTGTCTTAAAAATTCATTCTTAAGATTTTTAGAGAAGAAGCGAAATAACGAGGAAGAGTATCAAGGAAAAGACTTACTGACATTGGTGAAGTGTGTTTTCCAAGAAATGTGTCAGGAGATGGTTGATCCAACAACTGGTGCTCATAGTCTTGTTCCAGCCAAAGTTAATGCTTACTTTGGTGGAGACTGTGAAAAACCCAAGATCGGTGAAGGAGCTCCAGAAATTGTG
The DNA here is from genome assembly GCF_038502225.1 of Cherax quadricarinatus. Lineage (NCBI taxonomy): Eukaryota > Metazoa > Arthropoda > Malacostraca > Decapoda > Parastacidae > Cherax > Cherax quadricarinatus. The sequence goes on from NC_091386.1 coordinate 9,087,716, forward strand.
ACCTATTTCGATAGGAAACTTCAAAATTCGGAAAAGCGAAAGATTCTGAAGGAGTTTCCATAATAAGATAAATCACCATCATCTGCTATACTTACTAAATTAATTTCATGAGAAACAAAAAATAATGTTAATCTAAGTAAGAATATTTTCAGTAAAAGTTATTGCAGAATTCAAGATCGTTTTCAAAAGCACATTTATGCGGATTTATTTTCACAGAAGACAAATAATATTACTATTTTTATTTATTTTTATTTTCAATTTATTTTGTTGTTAACTGTAAATTATTGTTAACGCTAAGTCTCAGGAAACAATAAAAATAATTAAAAAATGTGCACATGCATGCATATGCACATATATATATCTATATATATATATATATATATATATATATATATATATATATATATATATATATATATATATATATATATATATATATATATATACACAAGGAATTCGCTAGAGCAGGCGAAATATACACAAACACTGATCTCTGGCTGAAGGAGACTCGAACCTACGAACCTTGGAACAAGGTACGCAGTGCTTTACCAATCTACGCACACTGGGCAATACCTTGGAGTCCAGCTTGCGCTAGACTTTGATCCAAGGCAGCCAGTTTTCAGGGACAAGGCTTACAGCTTTTCATCTCATCCCCTGCATGCATCAGCATTACTAGAGATATTAACAATGCAAGGAATTCGCATGAGATGAAAAGCTGTAAGCATTCTCCCTGAAAGCTGGCTGCCTTGGATCAAAGTCTAGTGCAAGCTGGACTCCAAGGTATTGTCCAGTGTGGGTAGATTGGTAAAGCACTGCGTACCTTGTTCCAAGGTTCGTAGGTTCGAGTCTCCTTCAGCCAGAGATCAGTGTATATATATATATATATATATATATATATATATATATATATATATATATATATATATATATATATATATATATATATATGAATGAAAAGAAGTTGGATGTCCTGGCCCTAAGCGAAACAAAGCGGAAGGGGGTAGGAGAGTTTCAGTGGGGGGAAATAAATGGGATTAAATCTGGAGTATCTGAGAGAGTTAGAGCAAAGGAAGGGGTAGCAGTAATGTTAAATGATCAGTTATGGAAGGAGAAAAGAGAATATGAATGTGTAAATTCAAGAATTATGTGGATTAAAGTAAAGGTTGGATGCGAGAAGTGGGTCATAATAAGCGTGTATGCACCTGGAGAAGAGAGGAATGCAGAGGAGAGAGAGAGATTTTGGGAGATGTTAAGTGAATGTATAGGAGCCTTTGAACCAAGTGAGAGAGTAATTGTGGTAGGGGACCTGAATGCTAAAGTAGGAGAAACTTTTAGAGAGGGTGTGGTAGGTAAGTTTGGGGTGCCAGGTGTAAATGATAATGGGAGCCCTTTGATTGAACTTTGTATAGAAAGGGGTTTAGTTATAGGTAATACATATTTTAAGAAAAAGAGGATAAATAAGTATACAAGATATGATGTAGGGCGAAATGACAGTAGTTTGTTGGATTATGTATTGGTAGATAAAAGACTGTTGAGTAGACTTCAGGATGTACATGTTTATAGAGGGGCCACAGATATATCAGATCACTTTCTAGTTGTAGCTACACTGTGAGTGAAAGGTAGATGGGATACAAGGAGAATAGAAGCATCAGGGAAGAGAGAGGTGAAGGTTTATAAACTAAAAGAGGAGGCAGTTAGGGTAAGATATAAACAGCTATTGGAGGATAGATGGGCTAATGAGAGCATAGGCAATGGGGTCGAAGAGGTATGGGGTAGGTTTAAAAATGTAGTGTTAGAGTGTTCAGCAGAAGTTTGTGGTTACAGGAAAGTGGGTGCGGGAGGGAAGAGGAGCGATTGGTGGAATGATGATGTAAAGAGAGTAGTAAGGGAGAAAAAGTTAGCATATGAGAAGTTTTTACAAAGTAGAAGTGATGCAAGGAGGGAAGAGTATATGGAGAAAAAGAGAGAGGTTAAGAGAGTGGTGAAGCAATGTAAAAAGAGAGCAAATGAGAGAGTGGGTGAGATGTTATCAATAAATTTTGTTGAAAATAAGAAAAAGTTTTGGAGTGAGATTAACAAGTTAAGAAAGCCTAGAGAACAAATGGATTTGTCAGTTAAAAATAGGAGAGGAGAGTTATTAAATGGAGAGTTAGAGGTATTGGGAAGATGGAGGGAATATTTTGAGGAATTGTTAAATGTTGATGAAGATAGGGAAGCTGTGATTTCGTGTATAGGACAAGGAGGAATAACATCTTGTAGGAGTGAGGAAGAGCCAGTTGTGAGTGTGGGGGAAGTTCGTGAGGCAGTAGGTAAAATGAAAGGGGGTAAGGCAGCCGGGATTGATGGGATAAAGATAGAAATGTTAAAAGCAGGTGGGGATATAGTTTTGGAGTGGTTGGTGCAATTATTTAATAAATGTATGGAAGAGGGTAAGGTACCTAGGGATTGGCAGAGAGCATGCATAGTTTCTTTGTATAAAGGCAAAGGGGATAAAAGAGAGTGCAAAAATTATAGGGGGATAAGTCTGCTGAGTATACCTGGTAAAGTGTATGGTAGAGTTATTATTGAAAGAATTAAGAGTAAGACGGAGAATATGATAGCAGATGAACAAGGAGGCTTTAGGAAAGGTAGGGGGTGTGTGGACCAGGTGTTTACAGTGAAACATATAAGTGAACAGTATTTAGATAAGGCTAAAGAGGTCTTTGTGGCATTTATGGATTTGGAAAAGGCGTATGACAGCCTGGATAGGGGGGCTATGTGGCAGATGTTGCAAGTGTATGGTGTAGGAGGTAGGGTATTGAAAGCAGTGAAGAGTTTTTACGAGGATAGCGAGGCTCAAGTTAGAGTATGTAGGAAAGAGGGAAATTATTTCCCAGTAAACGTAGGCCTTAGACAAGGATGTGTGATGTCACCGTGGTTGTTTAATATATTTATAGATGGGGTTGTAAGAGAAGTAAATGCGAGGGTCTTGACAAGAGGCGTGGAGTTAAAAGATAAAGAATCACACACAAAGTGGGAGTTGTCACAGTTGCTCTTTGCTGATGACACTGTACTCTTGGGAGATTCTGAAGAGAAGTTGCAGAGATTGGTGGATGAATTTGGTAGGGTGTGCAAAAGAAGAAAATTAAAGGTGAATACAGGAAAGAGTAAGGTTATGAGGATAACAAAAAGATTAGGTGATGAAAGATTGAATATCAGATTGGAGGGAGAGAGTATGGAGGAGGTGAATATATTCAGATATTTGGAAGTGGACGTGTCAGCGGATGTGTCTATGAAAGATGAGGTGAATCATAGAATTGATGAGGGAAAAAGAGTGAGTGGTGCACTTAGGAGTCTGTGGAGACAAAGAACTTTGTCCTTGGACTCAAAGAGGGGAATGTATGAGAGTATAGTTTTACCAACGCTCTTATATGGGTGTGAAGCATGGGTGATGAATGTTGCAGCGAGAAGAAGGCTGGAGGCAGTGGAGATGTCATGTCTGAGGGCAATGTGTGGTGTGAATATAATGCAGAGAATTCGTAGTTTGGAAGTTAGGAGGAGGTGCGGGATTACCAAAACTGTTGTCCAGAGGGCTGAGGAAGGGTTGTTGAGGTGGTTCGGACATGTAGAGAGAATGGAGCGAAACAGAATGACTTCAAGAGTGTATCAGTGTGTAGCGGAATGAAGGCGGGGTAGGGGTCGGCCTAGGAAGGGTTGGAGAGAGGGGGTAAAGGAGGTTTTGTGTGCGAGGGGCTTGGACTTCCAGCAGGTATGCGTGAGCGTGTTTGATAGGAGTGAATGGAGACAAATGGTTTTTAATACTTGACGTGCTGTTGGAGTGTGAGCAAAGTAACATTTATGAAAGGGTTCAGGGAAACCGGCAGGCCGGACTTGAGTCCTGGAGATGGGAAGTACAGTGCCTGCACTCTGAAGGAGGGGTGTTAATGTTGCAGTTTAAAAACTGTGGTGTAAAGCACCCTTCTGGCAAGACAGTGATGGAGTGAATGATGGTGAAAGTTTTTCTTTTTCGGGCCACCCTGCCTTTGTGGGAATCGGCCAGTGTGATAATAAAAAAAATATATATATATACTATATATACATATATATATATATATATATACATATATATATATATATATATATATATATATATATATATATGTATATACATATATATATATACATATATTTATATATATATATATATATATATATATATATATATATATATATATATATATATATATATAAATATATATATATATATATATATATATATGCATGTGCATGCCTGTGTAGTGTGACCTAAGTGTAAGTAGTAGAAGTAGCAAGATATACCTGTTATCCAGCGTGTTTAAAAGTTACCGCTTAAAATTTTCTTGTATATTTTGCATGTGCACATTTTTTAATTATTTTTATTGTCTCATAAACACGCTAGATAACAGGGATATCTTGCTACTCCTACTTACACCTTGGTTACACTACACAGACACGCACATGCATGTATATATATACATATATCTAGGTTTTTCTCCTTTTTCTAAATAGTTCTTGTTCTTCTTTATTTCTTCTATTGTCCATGGGAAAGTGGAAAAGAATCTTTCCTCCGTAAGCCATGCGTGTCGTATGAGGCGACTAAAATGCCGGGAACGATGGGCTAGTAACCCCTTCTCCTGTAGACATTTACTAAAAAAGAGAAGAAGTAAAACTTTATGAAACTGGGATGCTTGAATGTGCTTGGATGTAGTGCAGATGACAAGAAACAGATGATTGCTGATGTTATGAATGAAAAGAAGTTGGATGTCCTGGCCCTAAGCGAAACAAAGCTGAAGTGGGAAGGGGAGTTTCGGTGGGGGGAAATAAATGAGATTAAATCTGGAGTATCTGAGAGAGTTAGAGCTAAGGATCAGTTAAGGAAGGAGAAAAGAGAATATGAATGTGTAAATTCAAGAATTATGTGGATTAAAGTAAAGGTTGGATGCGAAAAGTAGGTCATAATAAGCGTGTATGCTCCTGGGGAAGAGAGGAATGTAGAGGAGAGAGAGAGAGATTTTGGGAGACGTTAAGTGAATGAATAGGAACCTTTGAACCAAGGGAGAGAGTAATTGTGGTAGAGGACCTGAATGCTAAAGTAGGAGAAACTTTTAGAGAGGGTGTGGTAGGTAAGTTTGGGGTGCCAGGTGTAAATGATAATGGGAGCCCTTTGATTGAACTTTGTATAGAAAGGGGTTTAGTTATAGGTAATACATATTTTAAGAAAAAGAGGATAAATAAGTATACAAGATATGATGTAGGGCGAAATGACAGTAGTTTGTTGGATTATGTATTGGTAGATAAAAGACTGTTGAGTAGACTTCAGGATGTACATGTTTATAGAGGGGCCACAGATATATCAGATCACTTTCTAGTTGTAGCTACACTGAGAGTAAAAGGTAGATGGGATACAAGGAGAATAGAAGCATCAGGGAAGAGAGAGGTGAAGGTTTATAAACTAAAAGAGGAGGCAGTTAGGGTAAGATATAAACAGCTATTGGAGGATAGATGGGCTAATGAGAGCATAGGCAATGGGGTCGAAGAGGTATGGGGTAGGTTTAAAAATGTAGTGTTAGAGTGTTCAGCAGAAGTTTGTGGTTACAGGAAAGTGGGTGCAGGAGGGAAGAGGAGCGATTGGTGGAATGATGATGTAAAGAGAGTAGTAAGGGAGAAAAAGTTAGCATATGAGAAGTTTTTACAAAGTAGAAGTGATGCAAGGAGGGAAGAGTATATGGAGAAAAAGAGAGAGGTTAAGAGAGTGGTGAAGCAATGTAAAAAGAGAGCAAATGAGAGAGTGGGTGAGATGTTATCAACAAATTTTGTTGAAAATAAGAAAAAGTTTTGGAGTGAGATTAACAAGTTAAGAAAGCCTAGAGAACAAATGGATTTGTCAGTTAAAAATAGGAGAGGAGAGTTATTAAATGGAGAGTTAGAGGTATTGGGAAGATGGAGGGAATATTTTGAGGAATTGTTAAATGTTGATGAAGATAGGGAAGCTGTGATTTCGTGTATAGGGCAAGGAGGAATAACATCTTGTAGGAGTGAGGAAGAGCCAGTTGTGAGTGTGGGGAAGTTCGTGAGGCAGTAGGTAAAATGAAAGGGGGTAAGGCAGCCGGGATTGATGGGATAAAGATAGAAATGTTAAAAGCAGGTGGGGATATAGTTTTGGAGTGGTTGGTGCAATTATTTAATAAATGTATGGAAGAGGGTAAGGTACCTAGGGATTGGCAGAGAGCATGCATAGTTCCTTTGTATAAAGGCAAAGGGGATAAAAGAGAGTGCAAAAATTATAGGGGGATAAGTCTGTTGAGTATACCTGGTAAAGTGTATGGTAGAGTTATAATTGAAAGAATTAAGAGTAAGACGGAGAATAGGATAGCAGATGAACAAGGAGGCTTTAGGAAAGGTAGGGGGGTGTGTGGACCAGGTGTTTACAGTGAAACATATAAGTGAACAGTATTTAGATAAGGCTAAAGAGGTCTTTGTGGCATTTATGGATTTGGAAAAGGCGTATGACAGGGTGGATAGGGGGGCAATGTGGCAGATGTTGCAAGTGTATGGTGTAGGAGGTAGGTTACTGAAAGCAGTGAAGAGTTTTTACGAGGATAGTGAGGCTCAAGTTAGAGTATGTAGGAAAGAGGGAAATTTTTTCCCAGTAAAAGTAGGCCTTAGACAAGGATGTGTGATGTCACCGTGGTTGTTTAATATATTTATAGATGGGGTTGTAAGAGAAGTAAATGCGAGGGTCTTGGCAAGAGGCGTGGAGTTAAAAGATAAAGAATCACACACAAAGTGGGAGTTGTCACAGCTGCTCTTTGCTGATGACACTGTGCTCTTGGGAGATTCTGAAGAGAAGTTGCAGAGATTGGTGGATGAATTTGGTAGGGTGTGCAAAAGAAGAAAATTAAAGGTGAATACAGGAAAGAGTAAGGTTATGAGGATAACAAAAAGATTAGGTGATGAAAGATTGGATATCAGATTGGAGGGAGAGAGTATGGAGGAGGTGAACGTATTCAGATATTTGGGAGTGGACGTGTCAGCGGATGGGTCTATGAAAGATGAGGTGAATCATAGAATTGATGAGGGAAAAAGAGTGAGTGGTGCACTTAGGAGTCTGTGGAGACAAAGAACTTTGTCCTTGGAGGCAAAGAGGGGAATGTATGAGAGTATAGTTTTACCAACGCTCTTATATGGGTGTGAAGCGTGGGTGATGAATGTTGCAGCGAGGAGAAGGCTGGAGGCAGTGGAGATGTCATGTCTGAGGGCAATGTGTGGTGTGAATATAATGCAGAGAATTCGTAGTTTGGAAGTTAGGAGGAGGTGCGGGATTACCAAAACTGTTGTCCAGAGGGCTGAGGAAGGGTTGTTGAGGTGGTTCGGACATGTAGAGAGAATGGAGCGAAACAGAATGACTTCAAGAGTGTATCAGTCTGTAGTGGAAGGAAGGCGGGGTAGGGGTCGGCCTAGGAAAGGTTGGAGGGAGGGGGTAAAGGAGGTTTTGTGTGCGAGGGGCTTGGACTTCCAGCAGGCATGCGTGAGCGTGTTTGATAGGAGTGAATGGAGACAAATGGTTTTTAATACTTGACGTGCTGTTGGAGTGTGAGCAAAGTAACATTTATGAAGGGATTCAGGGAAACCGGCAGGCCGGACTTGAGTCCTGGAGATGGGAAGTACAGTGCCTGCACTCTGAAGGAGGGGTGTTAATGTTGCAGTTTAAAAACTGTAGTGTAAAGCACCCTTCTGGCAAGACAGTGATGGAGTGAATGATGGTGAAAGTTTTTCTTTTTCGGGCCACCCTGCCTTGGTGGGAATCGGCCAGTGTGATAATAAAAAAAAAAAAATATATATATATATATATATATATATATATATATATATATATATATATATATATATATATATATATATATATATATATATATATATAATCCAGTGTTTGTGTATATTTCGCATGCTCTCATGAATTCCTTGCATATATATATATATATATATATATATATATATATATATATATATATATATATATATATATATATATATATTATATATATATATATATATATATATATATATAATATATATATATATATATATATATATATATATATATATATATATATATATATATATATATATATATATACATGTCTAGGTTTTTCTTCTTTTTCTTAATATTCTTGTTGTTCTTTATTTCCTATATTCTCCATGGGGAAGTGGAAAAGAATCTTTCCTCCATAAGTCATGTGTGTTGCATGAGGCGACTAAAATGCTGGGTGCAATGCGCTAGTAACCCTTTCTCCTGTAGAAAATGCTAAGAAAAAGAAGAAAAACTTCATAAAACTGGGTTGCTTGAATGTTCGTAGATACAGTGTGGATGATAAGAAAGAAATGATTGCTAATGTTATGAATGAAAAGAAGCTGGATGTCTTGGCCCTAACTGAAACAAAGCTTAAGTGTGTAGGTGAGTTTCAGTGGGGAGAGATAAATGGGATTAAGTCAGGAGTATATAAGAGAGTTAGAGCTAAGGAAGGGGTAGCAATAATGTTTGAAAGATCATTTATGGAAGGATTATGCGGATTAAAATAAGGGTCGGATGCAAAAAGTTGGTCATGATAAGTGTGTATACACATGTAGAAGACAGGAGTGCAGAGGAGAGAGAGAGAAACTGGGATATGTTAAGCGAGTATGCAGGAGCCTTTGAACCAAGTGAGAGAGTAATTGTGGTAGGGGACCTGAATGCTAAAGTAGGAGAAAATTTTAGAGAGGGTGTGGTAGGTAAGTTTGGGTTGCCAGGTGTAAATGATAATGGGAGCCCTTTGATTGAACTTTGTATAGAAAGGGGTTTAGTTATAAGAAATATGTATTTTAAGAAAAAGATGATAAATAAGTATACAAGATATGATGTAGGGCGAAATGACAGTAGTTAGTTGGACTATATATTGGTAGATAAAAGACTGCTGAGTAGACTTCAGGATGTTTGTAGAGGGGCCTCAGATATATCAGATCATTTTTAAGTTGTAGCTACAGTGAGAGTAAAAGTAGATGGGATACAAGGAAATTAGAATCAGCAAGTAAGAGAGAAGTGAAGATTTATGAACACTAAAGGAGGAGGAAGTTAGGGTAAGATGAAAATTAGAAGGTGGTGCTGGATTACTCAGAGGGCTGAGGAGGGGTTGTTGAGGTGGTTCAGACATGTTGATAGGATGGAACAAAATAGAATAACTTCGACAGTGTATAAATCTGTAGTGGAAAGAAGGTGGGGTATAGGTCAGCCTGGAAAAGGTTGGAGGGAGGGGTAAAGGTGGTTTTGTTTGTGAGAGGCTTGGACTTCAGGCAAGCATGCATGAACGTGTTAGATAGGAGCGAATGGTGGCAAATGGTTTTCAATACTTGAAGTGCTGTTGGAGTGTGAGCAAGGTAACATTTACGAAGGGATTCAGGGAAACCGGCAGGCCAGACTTGCATCCTGGAGGTGGGAAGTACAGTTTCTGCATTCTGAAGGAGGGGTGTTAATATTGCAGTTTTATAACTGTAGTGTAATCTGGCAAGACAGTGATGCAGTGAATGATGGTGAAAGTAAATAACTGTTACTAATTAATTAGTAAGAGAATGACATAGTAGAATGTAATTTTATAAAAATAATTCTAATAATGATTACAAAAAACAGCCACAGTAATAATAATAATAATAATAATAATAATAATAATAATAATAATAATAATAATAATAATAATAATAATAATAATAATTATTATGATGATGATTATAGTAATAATAATAATAATAATAATAATAATAATAATAATAATAATAATAATAATAATAATAATAATAATAATAATAATAATTGCAGGAGTTCATGGATAATTATATGAAAAAGTTAACAGACGTTAATTAAGAGTATAGTTAGAGAATACAAAAAGCGAGAGAATGAGAGATTGGGTGATAAGCTGTCAACAAACTTGGCTGAAAAAACGAAATACTTTTGGATTGACATTAGTAAGTTTGGAAGGCCCAGGGAACAAATGGATTTGATTGTTAAGAACAGAAGAAGAGAGTTATTAGATGGGCAGCTAGATGTATCTGGAAGATGGAGGGAATATTTTGAAGAACATAAATATTTATGAAGACTGGGAAGCTGTGATTTCATATATTGACCAGGGAAGTGTAACATCTTTTGGGAGTGAGGAAGAACCAGATGTGAATGTTGGTAAAATGAAAGGTGGTAAATCAGCTGATATTGAAGGCAAAAATGCTATAAGCAGGTGGGATTATAGTTTTGGAAGGGTTGGTACTTTTATTTAATAAATATGTGTGTGCGAGAGAGAGAGACAGACAGAGACACAGAGAGACAGAGAGAGAGAGAGAGAGAGAGAGAGAGAGAGAGAGAGAGAGAGAGAAAGAGAGAGAGAGAGAGAGAGAGAGAGAGAGAGAGAGAGAGAGAGAGAGAGAGAGAGAGAGAGAGAGAGAGAGAGAGAGATTAAGGTACTTAGGTACTGACAGAGAGAGTGTATAGTTCCTTCCTATAAAAGCAAAAGGAACAAAAGAGAATGTAAGATTATTAGGGAATAAGTCTGTTGAGTATACCTGGTAAGATGTATGCTAGAGTTATTCTTGAAGGAATTAATGGTAAAACGGAGAGCAGAATCGCAGATGAACAGGTTAGGGGACGTGCAGACAAACTGTTTACATTGAAACTTAAAAGTGAACAGAATTTATTTAAGGATAAAGATGTTTTCTTGGCAATTATGGATTTGAGAAAGGTATATGACAGGGTGGAGAGGGAAGCAAAGAGACAGCTGTTGCAAGTGCATGGATTACGTGGTAGTTTACTGAAAGGAACGGAAGTGTTTACGAGGATAGTGAAGACGAGGTAAAGTCATGTAGGAGAGAGGGAAATTATTTCCCTGTAAAAGTAGGCCTTAGTCAGGGATGCGTGATGTCCCCATGGATTAACATAGTTATAGATGAGGTTATAAATGAAAGCAGGAGTGTTTTGGAGAGGTGTAGTATTGTTAACTACAGAGGTGTAGGATTGTGTTAATTTTCACACGAAGTGGGAGTTGACACTGTTGCTTTTTGCTGATGACACAGATGATACTGTTCATATATTTGGGAGTGAACTTTTCAACAGATGAGTCTATGAAAGACGAGAACAGCCATATAATATACGAGGAGAAACAGGTGTGTGGTGCACCGAGATATCTGACAGCACCATCATAGACTCGCCCTCTGAATTCTCATCTGAGGAAAAGGTGGAAGATGTTGATGACTTATGCACCAGTTCACCTACATGGGACAACCTGAGCTTCTACACATTTCCTTCAATTGAAGACAGCATGACCTGCACAGAGCTGTACAAATGGTTATGTGCTGGGTCTTCCAAGTTTGCTTGTGACACTTCACATCATTTCACTCTTACATAAGTTCTGGAGTTTACCAAACTACTCAGTTTTACTTGTGGTAATAAAGCAAAACTGTACCACCTCTCCACAACCAACTTCAAGAAGTTTGAAAACGCATCCTCGGCAAAATTTTCCACGTTAAATAACACCTACAACTTCGCTGCCTCTGTTGTCCTCCGCTTGCCTCCCATCCCACAATCAGGCCTGCTGCAAGCTACCCAAGAATGAAGACGTCCACCAACACAGACCGATGCATTCTCATTCTCAGTCTGTTACTCCTGTTTCTCCAGTCTGCCCCACGAGCCCTGGTACTTTCTCTACGACTGTGGACACTCCTCTCCAACGCTTTTCTTCGCATGTCCAGTCTTCTCCGCCCTCCCACATGGGGGTCGTACCTGAACTCTGTTGTTGTTGTTGTTTGGAAAGACAAAGAATGTTATTCATGAAATACAAAACAGTATATGTATGAGAGTACAGTGTTACCAAAGCTCTTGTATTAATAAGAAGCATGTGATATGAATGTTACAGCAAAAAGAAGGCAATGGAGATGAGAAAGATGAGGGTGTGAATATAATGTAGAGAATTCGTAACTTGGAAATACGAAGGTAAAGTTTTGAGACTCTCTGACCGCGGGTTCAAATCCTGCCAGTGGTATGGTTAGTATTATCAGAAGACTTTTGAGGGGTTGAGGTGGTACAGACATTTAGAGAGGATGGAACAAAATAGGATGACTTAAATGGTGTAAAAATTGGTAGTGGAGAGACGGTGGAGTAGGGGTCGTCCTAGGAGAGATTGAAGGGAGAGGGTAAATAAGGTTTGGTGTGCTAAGAATACATACATCCAGCAAGTGTGTGAGCGTGATAGTGAGTGAAGACAAGTGGTTTTCATGACTTGTCGTGCTGTTGGAGTGTGAGTAAGGTAACATCTGAGAAAGAATTCAAGGATATAGGTTAACCGGACTTGAGTCGTGGAGGTGGGAAGTACAGTGCCTGAACTCTGGAAGAGAGGTGGAGATATACGCAGTTTTGCACCGTAGTACTGAGGCGCCTCTGGAAAAACATTGATGGAGTGAAAATGGTGACAGTTTTATTCTTTTTCGGGTCACCCTTCCTCAAGTGAATGATACAATTCTCACAGACCAAAGTGACATGCTGTACAGAAAGCCCCTGGTTATGCAGAGCATTTCGAGCAATTTAGGTTAATCTTGCCCACCCACAACTTAGTATGCGACCTACAACATTCCACTAACATCCTGGTACATACTACTTGATGAACAGTGGAAGCAGGTATACGGTAACATGCACAACGTTACACTGGTGACGGGGGTCGATCCCGGACCCTCAGTGTGTGTGACCTGAGAATAATATTAACGAAGCTAGGAGCTACCGACATTTTACTGAAGAATGTAAATTTAACGAAGTTTAATCTTCCAAGAGATTCAAATGATATATATGACAACCTTATTAATGGTTATTACAATTATTATTACTTATATGATATACATTATCTACTTAAAGATACAACCGGAAACCCTTCTAAATAATTCTAATCGTCGACCCGTTCTATCATTTATATTGAAATAATTTGAATTTGTCTTCGTTATGTTTATTAGAAGGATGACTGAGGTTCAGTAAGGGATTGTCCACTATTAACTAATGTTAGGTATGTTAGAAGGATGATTGAAGTTCAGTAAGGGGTTGTCTACTATTAACTAATGTTAGGTATATTAGAAGGATGATTGAAGTTCAGTAAGGGATTGTCCACTATTAACTAATGTTAGGTATATTAGAAGGATGATTGAAGTTCAGTAAGGGATTGTCTACTATTAACTAATGTTAGGTATATTAGAAGGATGATTGAAGTTCAGTAAGGGATTGTCTACTATTAACTAATGTTAGGTATGTTAGAAGGATGATTGAAGTTCAGTAAGGGGTTGTCTACTATTAACTAATGTGTGGTGCTGATAAAACACAGCTTTCTTGAAGTTCTTTCCCACTTTATTCTAAGATTATGCTTATTGATAGAGGAATTCCTACTGATATCGTGTTTATTATTTAAGAAACTAAGAAGCAAGAATTGTCTTCAGTGGAATATATTATTATATTAACAAGAGTGAGAGTCTATGAGGACATCCTCCGTCCATTGTTGTTTATATTAACAAGAGCGAGAGACTATGTGGACATCCTCCCTCAATTGTTGTTTATATAACATATTGATAATATAATTAAAGAAATAGTCTCTATGGAAGAGGAATGTAAGTTCCAGTTTCTTACTGTTCTTCTGTGAGACCAAAATGAATATTATAAAAAACATTTAATTGCTTTAGTAAAAAAAAATGTATGTTTAAAATTAAAAAAAATAAAATACATGTTTATTAGCACATTATTTGATCAATAAGAACTCTTAATTTTTTATCCTACTTGTAAAATATGTATATAATTTTTAATTTTGTAAAATATGTATGTAAATTTAATTTTGTAAAGGATGTACATATAATTTTTTATTCATTTTCTACATTTTCTGTAATACATTCAGAAAAAAGTTAAAAATAATTTGTATATAATAAGTCTAGAATAAGTTATTGCACAACAATGAACCAACAAGAGGTGTAATTAAGTTTTAATTGTCACTAACACTTACGTAGTTGTCACTAACACTTACGTAGTTGTCACTAGCACTTATGTAGTTGTCACTAACACTTACGTAGTTGTCACTAACACTTTCGTAGTTGCCACTAACACTTACATAGTTGACACTAACACTTATGGAGTCGTCGTTAACACTTACGTAGTTGTCACTAACACTTATGTAGTTGTCACTAACACATAACGAGTTGTCGATAACACTTACGTAGTTGTCACTAACACTTACATAGTTGTCACAAACACTTATGTAGTTGTCACTAACACTTACGTAGTTGTCACTAACACTTACGTAGTTGTCACTAACACTTACGTAGTTGTCAATAACACTTATGTAGTTGTCACTAACACCTACGTAGCCGTCACTAACACTTACGTAGTTGTCATTAACGCTTATGTAGTTGTCACTAACACTTATGTAGTTGTCACTAACACTTACGTAGTTGTCACTAACACTTATGTAGTTGTCACTAACACTTACGTAGTTGTCACTAACACTTACGTAGTTGTCACTAACACTTATGTAGTTGTCACTAACACTTATGTAGTTGTCACTAACACTTATGTAGTTGTCACTAACACTTATGTAGTTGTCACTAACACTTACGTAGTTGTCACTAACACTTATGTAATTGTCACTAACACTTATGTAGTTGTCACTAACACTTATGTAGTTGTCACTAACACTTATGTAGTTGTCACTAACACTTAAGTAGCTGTCACTAACACTTACGTAGTTGTCACTAACACTTATGTAGTTGTCACTAACACTTACATAGTTGTCACTAACACTTATGTAGTTGTCACTAACACTTATGTAGTTGTCACTAACACTTATGTAGTTGTCACTAACACTTACATAGTTGTCACTAACACTTATGTAGTTGTCACTAACACTTATGTAGTTGTCACTAACACTTATGTAGTTGTCACTAACACTTACATAGTTGTCACTAACACTTATGTAGTTGTCACTAACACTTATGTAGTTGTCACTAACACTTACGTAGTTGTCACTAACACTTATGTAGTTGTCACTAACACTTACATAGTTGTCACTAACACTTATGTAGTTGTCACTAACACTTATGTAGTTGTCACTAACACTTACGTAGTTGTCACTAACACTTATGTAGTTGTCACTAACACTTACATAGTTGTCACTAACACTTATGTAGTTGTCACTAACACTTACGTAGTTGTCACTAACACTTACATAGTTGTCACTAACACTTATGTAGTTGTCACTAACACTTACGTAGTTGTCACTAACACTTATGTAGTTGTCACTAACACTTACATAGTTGTCACTAACACTTATGTAGTTGTCACTAACACTTACGTAGTTGTCACTAACACTTACATAGTTGTCACTAACACTTACGTAGTTGTCACTAACACTTACGTAGTTGTCACTAACACTTATGTAGTTGTCACTAACACTTACGTAGTTGTCACTAACACTTATGTAGTTGTCACTAACACTTACATAGTTGTCACTAACACTTATGTAGTTGTCACTAACACTTACATAGTTGTCACTAACACTTATGTAGTTGTCACTAACACTTATGTAGTTGTCACTAACACTTACGTAGTTGTCACTAACACTTATGTAGTTGTCACTAACACTTATGTAGTTGTCACTAACACTTACGTAGTTGTCACTAACACTTATGTAGTTGTCACTAACACTTACATAGTTGTCACTAACACTTATGTAGTTGTCACTAACACTTACGTAGTTGTCACTAACACTTACATAGTTGTCACTAACACTTATGTAGTTGTCACTAACACTTACGTAGTTGTCACTAACACTTATGTAGTTGTCACTAACACTTACATAGTTGTCACTAACACTTATGTAGTTGTCACTAACACTTACGTAGTTGTCACTAACACTTACATAGTTGTCACTAACACTTACGTAGTTGTCACTAACACTTACGTAGTTGTCACTAACACTTACGTAGTTGTCACTAACACTTACATAGTTGTCACTAACACTTATGTAGTTGTCACTAACACTTACGTAGTTGTCACTAACACTTACATAGTTGTCACTAACACTTATGTAGTTGTCACTAACACTTACGTAGTTGTCACTAACACTTACGTAGTTGTCACTAACACTTACATAGTTGTCACTAACACTTACGTAGTTGTCACTAACACTTACGTAGTTGTCACTAACACTTACGTAGTTGTCACTAACACTTACGTAGTTGTCACTAACACTTATGTAGTTGTCACTAACACTTACGTAGTTGTCACTAACACTTACGTAGTTGTCACTAACACTTACGTAGTTGTCACTAACACTTAAGTAGCTGTCACTAACACATAACTAGTTGTCACTAACACTTACGTAGTTGTCACTAACACTTAAGTAGCTGTCACTAACACATAACTAGTTGTCACTAACACTTACGTAGTTGTCACTAACACTTAAGTAGCTGTCACTAACACATAACTAGTTGTCACTAACACTTACGTAGTTGTCACTAACACTTAAGTAGCTGTCACTAACACATAACTAGTTGTCACTAACAATTAAGTTTACATTATATATGAATAATAACTTATTTTTTGGTTTGTTATTTACATTGTCAATATTATGTAATATTATGTAATATTATGTAATATTATGTAATATTTAGTTTGTTTATACTGGAATGTTTATGATGCAATAAAACTTTCATTAACTGATTTAGTAATTTATACAAGAACAACTACGTCCACAAACCTACTGTGAACTGTTCAAGCTATAATACTTTCCACAAGCTATAATACCTTCCACAAGATATAATACCTTCCACAAGCTATAATACCTTCCACAAGATATAATACCTTCCACAAGCTATAATACCTTCCACAAGATATAATACCTTCCACAAGCTATAATACCTTCCACAAGCTATAATACCTTCACCAAGATATAATACTTTCCACAAGCTATAATACCTTCCACAAGCTATAATACCTTCCACAAGATATAATACCTTCCACAAGCTATAATACCTTCCACAAGATATAATACCTTCCACAAGCTATAATACCTTCCACAAGCTATAATACCTTCACCAAGATATAATACTTTCCACAAGCTATAATACCTTCCACAAGCTATAATACCTTCCACAAGCTATAATATTTTCCACAAACTATAATACCTTCCACAACATATAATACCTTCCACAAGATATAATACCTTCCACAAGGTATAATATCTTCTACAAGCTATAATACCTTCCACAAGATATAATACCTTCAACAAGCTATAATACCTTCCACAAGCTATAATACCATCTACAAGCTATAATACCTTCCACAAGATATAAAACCTTCCACAAGCTATAATACCTTCCACAAGCTATAATACCTTCCACAAGATATAATACCTTCCAGAAGCTATAATAAATTCCACAAGCTATAATACCTTCCACAAGATATAATATCTTTCACAAGATATAATACCTTCCACAAGATATAATACCTTCCACGAGCTATAATACCTTCCACAAGCTATAATACCTTCCACAAGCTATAATACCTTCCACAAGCTATAATACCTTCCACAAGCTATAATACCTTCCACAAGCTATAATACCTTCCACAAGCTATAATACCTTCCATAAGATAAAATACCTTCTACAATATATAATACCTTCCACAAGTTATAATACCTTCCACAAGCTATAATACCTTCCACAAGATATAATACCTTCCACAAGCTATAATACTTTCCACAAGCTATAATACCTTCCAAAAGCAATAATACCTTCCACAAGATATAATACCTTCCAGAAGCTATAATACCTTCCACAAGATATAATACCTTCCACGAACTATAATACTCTCCACAAGCTATAATACCTTCCACAAGCTATAATACCTTCCACAATAATACTTTCCACAAGCTATAATACCTTCCACAAGCTATAATACCTTCCACAAGCTATAATACTTTGCTCAAGCTATAATACCTTCCACAAGCTATAATACCTTTCACAAACTATAATACTTTCCTCAACATATAATACCTTCCACAAACTATAATACTTTCCTCAACATATAATACCTTCCACAAGATATAATACCTTCCACAAGATATAATACCTTCCACAAGATATAATACCTTCCACAAGCAATAATACCTTCACAAGATATAATACCTTCCATAAGCTATAATACCTTCCACAAGATATAATACCTTCCACAAGCTATAATACCTTCCACAAGCTATAATACCTTCACCAAGATATAATACTTTCCACAAGCTATAATACCTTCCACAAGCTATAATACCTTCCACAAGCTATAATATTTTCCACAAACTATAATACCTTCCACAACATATAATACCTTCCACAAGATATAATACCTTCCACAAGGTATAATATCTTCTACAAGCTATAATACCTTCCACAAGATATAATACCTTCAACAAGCTATAATACCTTCCACAAGCTATAATACCATCTACAAGCTATAATACCTTCCACAAGATATAAAACCTTCCACAAGCTATAATACCTTCCACAAGCTATAATACCTTCCACAAGATATAATACCTTCCAGAAGCTATAATAAATTCCACAAGCTATAATACCTTCCACAAGATATAATATCTTTCACAAGATATAATACCTTCCACAAGATATAATACCTTCCACGAGCTATAATACCTTCCACAAGCTATAATACCTTCCACAAGCTATAATACCTTCCACAAGCTATAATACCTTCCACAAGCTATAATACCTTCCACAAGCTATAATACCTTCCACAAGCTATAATACCTTCCACAAGATAAAATACCTTCTACAATATATAATACCTTCCACAAGTTATAATACCTTCCACAAGCTATAATACCTTCCACAAGATATAATACCTTCCACAAGCTATAATACTTTCCACAAGCTATAATACCTTCCAAAAGCAATAATACCTTCCACAAGATATAATACCTTCCAGAAGCTATAATACCTTCCACAAGATATAATACCTTCCACGAACTATAATACTCTCCACAAGCTATAATACCTTCCACATGCTATAATACTTTCCACAAGCTATAATACCTTCCACAAGCTATAATACCTTCCACAAGCTATAATACTTTGCTCAAGCTATAATACCTTCCACAAGCTATAATACCTTTCACAAACTATAATACTTTCCTCAACATATAATACCTTCCACAAACTATAATACTTTCCTCAACATATAATACCTTCCACAAGATATAATACCTTCCACAAGATATAATACCTTCCACAAGATATAATACCTTCCACAAGCAATAATACCTTCACAAGATATAATACCTTCCATAAGCTATAATACCTTCCAAAAGCTATAATACCTTATACAAGATATAATACCTTCCACAAGATTTAATACCTTCCACAAGCTATAATACCTTCCACAAGCTATAATACCTTCCACAAGCTATAATACTTTCCACAAGCTATAATACCTTCCACAAGCTATAATACTTTCCACAAGATATAATACTTTCCACAAGCTATAATACCTTCCACAAGCTATAATACTTTCCACAAGCTATAATACCTTCCACAAGCTATAATACCTTTCACAAGCTATAATACCTTCCACAAGATATAATACCTTCCACAAGCTATAATACCTTCCACAAGATATAATAGCTTCCACAAGATATAATACCTTCCACAAGCTATAATACCCTCCACAAGATATAATACCTTCAACAAGCTATAATACCTTCCACAAGCTATAATACCTTCTACAAGCTATAATACCTTCCACAAGATATCATACCTTCCACAAGCTATAATACCTTCCACAAGCTATAATACCTTCCACAAGATATAATACCTTCCAGAAGCTATAATAAATTCCACAAGCTATAATACCTTCTTCAAGATATAATACCTTTCACAAGATATAATACCTTCCACAAGATATAATACCTTCCACAAGCTATAATACCTTCCACAAGATATAATACCTTCCACAAGCTATAATACCTTCCACAAGCTATAATACTTTCCACAAGCTATAATACCTTCCACAAGCTATAATACCTTCCACAAGCTATAATACCTTCCACAACCTATAATACCTTCCAAAAGCTATAATACCTTCCAAAAGATATAATTCCTTCCACAAACTATAATAACTCCCACAAGCTATAATACCTTCCACAAGATATAATACCTTCCACAAGCTATAATACCTTCCACAAGCTATAATACCTTCCACAAGCTATAATACCTTCCACAAGCTATAATACCTTCCACAAGATATAATACCTTCCACAAGACATAATACCTTCCACAAGCTATAATACCTTCCATAAGCTATAATACCTTCCACAAGATAAAATACCTTCTACAATATATAATACCTTCCACAAGTTATAACACCTTCCACAAGCTATAATACTTTCCACAAGCTATAATACCTTCCACAAGTTATAATACCTTCCACAAGCTATAATACCTTCCACAAGATATAATACCTTCCACAAGCTATAATACTTTACACAAGCTATAATACCTTCCACAAGCAATAATACCTTCCACAAGATATTATACCTTCCAGAAGCTATAATACCTTCCACAAGATATAATACCTTCCACGAGCTATAATACTTTCCACAAGCTATAATACCTTCCACAAGCTATAATACCTTCCACAAGCTATAATATTTTCCACTAGCTATAATACCTTCCACAAGCTATAATACCTTCCACAAGCTATAATACCTTCCACAAGATATAATACCTTCTACAATATATAATACCTTCCACAAGCTATAATACCTTCCACAAGCTATAATACCTTCCACAAGCTATAATACCTTCCACATGCTATAATACTTCCACAAGCTATAATACTTCCACAAGCTATAATACCTTCCACAAGCTATAATACTTTGCACAAGCTATAATACCTTAGACAAGCTATAATACCTTCCACAAGATATAATACCTTCCACAATCTATAATACCTTCCACAAGCTGTAATACCTTCCACAAGCTATAATACTTTCCCTCAAGGTATAATACCTTACACAAGATATAATACCTTCCACAAGATATAATACCTTCCTCAAGCTGTAAAACCTTCCACAAGCTATTATACTTTCCCACAAGATGTAATACCTTCCACTAGATATAATACCTTCCACAAGATATAATACCTTCCACAAGCTATAATACCTTCCACAAGCTACAATAGCTTCGACTAGATATAATACCTTCCACAAGATATAATACCTTCCACAAGATATAATACCTTCCTTAAGAAATAATACCTTCCACAAGATATAATACCTTCCACAAGATATAATACTTTCCACAAGCTATAATACCTTCCACAAGATATAATACCTTACACAAGATATAATACCTTCCACAAGATATAATACCTTCCACAAGATATAATGACTTACACAAGCTATAATACTTTCCCACAAGATATAATACCTTCCACAAGATATAATACCTTTCACAAGACATAATACCTTCCACAAGCTATAATACCTTCCACAAGCTATAATACCTTCCACAAGATATAATACCTTCCACAAGATATAATACCTTCCACAAGCTATAATACCTTCCACAAGCTATAATAGCTTCAACTAGATATAATACCTTCCACAAGCTATAATACCTTCCACAAGCTATAATACCTTCCACAAGATATAATACCTTCCACAAGATATAATACCTTCCTTAAGAAATAATACCTTCCACAAGATATAATACCTTCCACAAGATATAATACCTTCCACAAGCTATAATACCTTCCACAAGATATAATACCTTCCACAAGATATAATACCTTCCACAAGATATAATACCTTCCACAAGATATAATGACTTCCACAAGCTATAATACTTTCCCACAAGATATAATACCTTCCACAAGATATAATACCTTCCACAAGACATAATACTTTCCACAAGCTATAATACCTTCCACAAGCTATAATACCTTCCACAAGATATAATACCTTCCACGAGATATAATACCATCCACAAGCTATAATACCTTCCACAAGATATAATACCTTCCACAAGCTATAATTCCTTCCACAAGCTATAATACCTTCTACAAGCTGTAATACCTTCCACAAGATATAATACCTTCCACAACCTATAATACCTTCCACAAGATATAATACCTTCCACAAGTTATAATACCTTCCACAAGTTATAATACCTTCCACAAGTAATAATACCTTCCACAAGATATAATACCTTCCACAAACTATAATACCTTCCAGAAGATATAATACCTTCCACAAACTATAATACCTTCCACAAGATATAATACCTTTCACAAACTATAATACCTTCCAGAAGATATAATACCTTTCACAAGATATAACATCTTCCTCAAGATATAATACCTTCCACAAGCTATAATACCTTCCACAAGATATAATACCTTCCACAAGCTATAATACCTTCCACAAGCTATAATACCTTACACAAGCTATAATACCTTCCAAAAGATATAATACCTTCCACAAGATATAATACCTTCCACAAGATATAATACCTTCCACAGACTATAATACTTTCCTCAACATATAATACCTTCCATAAACTATAATATCTTCCACAAGATATAATACCTTCCAGAAGCTATAATGCCTTCCACAAGCTATAATGCCTTCCACAAGCTATAATACCTTCCACAAACTATAATACCTTCTACAAGATATAATACCTTCCACAAGCTATAATGCCTTCCACAAACTATAATACCTTCCACAAGATATAATACCTTCCACAAGATATAATACCTTCCACAAGCTATAATACCTTCCACAAGCTATAATACCTTCCACAAGCTATAATACCTTCCACAAGCTATAATACCTTCCACAAGATATAATACCTTCAACAAGATAAAATACCTTCCACAAGATATAATACCTTCCACAAGATATAATACCTTCCACAAGATATAATACCTTCCACAAGATATAATACCTTCCACAAGATATAATACATTCCACAAGCTATAATACCTTCCACAAGATATAATACCTTCCACAAGCTATAATACCTTCCACAAGCTATAATACCTTCCACAAGCTATAATACCTTCCACAAGATATAATACCTTCCACAAGATATAATACCTTCCACAAGATATAATACCTTCCACAAGATATAATACCTTCCACAAGATATAATACCTTCCACAAGCTATAATACCTTCCACAAGCTATAATACCTTCCACAAGATATAATACCTTCCACAAGCTATAATACCTTCCACAAGATATAATACCTTCCACAAGTTAATACCTTCCACAAACTCTAATACCTACCACAAGATATAATACCTTCCACAAGATATAATACCTTCCACAAGATATAATACCTTCCACAAGCTGTAATACCTTCCACAAGCTATAATACTTTCCACAAGATATAATACCTTCCACAAGCTATAATACCTTCCACAAGCTATAATACCTTCCACAAGATATAATACCTTCCACAAGCTATAATACCTTCCACAAGATATAATACCTTCCACAAGCTATAATACTTCCCACAAGCTATAATACCTTCCACAAGCTATAATACTTCCACAAGCTATATACCTTCCACAGCTATAATACTTTCCACAATCTACAATATAATACTTTCCGCAAGATATAATACCTTCCACAAGCTATAATACCTTCAACAAGATATAATACCTTCCACAAGATATAATACCTTCTACAAGATATAATACTTTCCACAAGCTATAATACCTTCCACAAGATATAATACCTTCCACAAGCTATAATACCTTCCACAAGTTATAATACCTTCCACAAGATATAATACCTTCCACAAGCTATAATACCTTCCACAAGCTATAATACCATCCACAAGATATAATACCTTCCACAAGCTATAATACCTTCCACAAGATATAATACCTTCCACAATCTATAATACCTTCCACAAGATATAATACCTTCCACAAGCTATAATACCTTCCAAAAGCTATAATACCTTACACAAGATATAATACCTTCCATAAGCTATAATACCTTCCACAAGATATAAAACCTTCCACAAGATATAATACCTTCCACAAGCTATAATACCTTCCGAAGGCTATAATACCTTACACAAGATATAATACCTTCCATAAGCTATAATACCTTCCACAAGATATAATACCTTCCACAAGATATAATACCTTCCACAAGCTATAATACCTTCCACAAGATATAATACCTTCCACAAGCTATAATACCTTCCACAAGATATAATACCTTCCACAAGATATAATACCTTCCACAAGATATAATACCTTCCACAAGATATAATACCTTCCACAAGATATAATACCTTCCACAAGATATAATACCTTCCACAAGATATAATACCTTCCACAAGATATAATACCTTACACAAGATATAATACCTTCCACAAGATATAATATCTTCCTCAAGATATAATACCTTCCACAAACTATAATACTTTCCACAACATATAATACCTTCCATAAACTATAATATCTTACACAAGATATAATACCTTCCACAAGGTATGATACCTTCCACAAGATAAAATACCTTCCACTAGATATAATACCTTCCACATGATATTATACCTTCCTCAAGATATAATAACTTCCACAAGCTATAATACTTTCCTCAACATATAATACCTTCCATAAACAATAATATCTTCCAGAAGATATAATACCTTCCACAAGCTATAATACCTTCCACAAGATAATATACCTTCCACAAGATATAATTCCTTCCACAAGCTATAATACCTTCCACAAGATAAAATACCTTCAACAAGCTATAATACCTTCCACAAGCTATAATACCTACCACAAGATATAATACCTTCCACAAGATATAATACCTTCCCCAAGCTATAATACTTTCCTCAACATATAATTCCTTCCATAAACTATAATACTTTCCTCAACATATAATACCTTCCACAAACTATAATACCTTCCACAAGATATAATACCTTCCACAAAATATAATACCTTCCACAAGATATAATACCTTCCACAAACTATAATACTTTCCTCAACATATAATACCTTCCACAAGATATAATACCTTCCACAAGATATAATACCTTCCACAAGATATAAAACCTTCCACAAGATATAATACCTTCCACAAGATATAATGCCTTCCACTAGATATAATACCTTCCACAAGATATAATGCCTTCCACAAGATATAATGCCTTCCACAAGATATAATGCCTTCCACAAACTGTAATACTTTCCTCAACATATAATACCTTCCACAAGATATAATGCCTTCCACAAACTGTAATACTTTCCTCAACATATAATACCTTCCACAAGATATAATGCCTTCCACAAGATATAATACCTTCCACAAGATATAATGCCTTCCACAAACTGTAATACTTTCCTCAACATGTAATACCTTCCACAAACTATAATACCTTCCACAAGATATAATACCTTCCACAAGCTATAATACTTTTCACATGATATAATACCTTCCAAAAGATATAATACCTTACACAAGATATAATACCTTCCACAAGCTATAATACCTTCCACAAGCTATAATACCTTCCACAAGATATAATACCTTCAACAAGATAAAATACCTTCCACAAGATATAATACCTTCCACTAGCTATAATACCTTAAACAAGCTATAATACCTTCCACAAGCTATAATACCTTCCACAAGATATAATACCTTCAACAAGATAAAATACCTTCCACAAGATATAATACCTTCCACAAGATATAATACCTTCCACAAGATATAATACCTTCCACAAGATATAATACCTTCCACAAGATATAATACCTTCCACAAGCTATAATACCTTCCACAAGCTATAATACCTTCCACAAGATATAATACCTTCCACAAGCTATAATACCTTCCACAAGCTATAATACCTTCCACAAGATATAATACCTTCCACAAGATATAATACCTTCCACAAGCTATAATACCTTCCACAAGATATAATACCTTCCACAAGATATAATACCTTCCACAAGATATAATACCTTCCACAAGCTATAATACCTTCCACAAGCTATAATACCTTCCACAAGCTATAATACCTTCCACAAGCTATAATACCTTCAACAAGATAAAATACCTTCCACAAGCTATAATACCTTCCACAAGATATAATACCTTCCACAAGCTATAATACTTTCCCACAAGATATAATACCTTCCACTAGCTATAATACCTTCCTCAAGCTATAATACTTTCCCACAAGATATAATACCTTCCACTAGCTATAATACCTTCCACAAGCTATAATACTTTCCACAATCTATAATACTTTCTGCAAGATATAATACCTTTCACAAGCTATAATACCTTCCACAAGCTATAATACCTTCCACAAGCTATAATACCTTCCACAAGCTATAATACCTTCCACAAGTTATAATACCTTCCACAAGATATAATACCTTCCATAAGCTATAATACCTTCCACAAGTTATAATACCTTCCACAAGATATAGTACCTTCCACAAGCTATAATACCTTCCACAAGCTATAATACCATCCACAAGATATAATACCTTCCATAAGCTATATTACCTTCCAAAAGATATAATACCTTCCACAATCTATAATACCTTCCACAAGATATAATATCTTCCACAAGCTATAATACCTTCCAAAAGATATAATACCTTACACAAGATATAATACCTTCCATAAGCTATAATACCTTCCACAAGCTGTAAAACCTTCCACAAGCTATAATACCTTCCACAAGATCATAATACCTTCCACAAGATATAATACCTTCCACAAGCTATAATACCTTCCACAAGCTATAATACCTTCCACAAGCTATAATACCTTCCACAAGATATAATACCTTCCACAAGCTATAATACCTTCCACAAGCTATAATACCTTCCACAAGATATAATACCTTCCACAAGATATAATACCTTCCACAAGATATAATACCTTCCACAAGCTATAATACCTTCCACAAGATATAATACCTTCCACAAGCTATAATACCTTCCACAAGATATAATACCTTCCACAAGATATAATACCTTCCACAAGATATAATACCTTCCACAAGATATAATACCTTCCACAAGATATAATACCTTCCACAAGATATAATACCTTCCACAAGCTATAATACCTTCCACAAGCTATAATACCTTCCACAAGCTATAATACCTTCCACAAGATATAATACCTTCCACAAGATATAATACCTTCCACAAGCTATAATACCTTCAACAAGCTATAATACCTTCATCAAGATATAATACCTTCCACATGCTATAATACCTTCCACAAGCTATAATACCTTCCACAAGATATAATACCTTCCACAAGATATAATACCTTCCACAAGATATAATACCTTCCAAAAGATATAATACCTTCCACAAGATATAATACCTTCCACAAGCTATAATACCTTCCACAAGATATAATACCTTCCACAAGATATAATACCTTCCACAAGATATAATACCTTCCACAAGATATAATACCTTCCACAAGCTATAATACCTTCCACAAGATATAATACGTTCCACAAGATATAACACCTTTCACAAGACTAATACCTTCCACAAGATATAATACCTTCCACAAGATATAATACCTTCCACAAGATATAATACCTTCCACAAGATATAATACCTTCCTCAAGCTATAATACCTTCCAAAAGATATAATACCTTCAAAGCTATAATACCTTCCACAAGATATAATACCTTCCACAAGATATAATACCTTCCACAAGCTATAATACCTTCCACAAGCTATAATACCTTCCACAAGATATAATACCTTCCACAAGATATAATACCTTCCACAAGATATAATACCTTCCACAAGCTATAATACCTTCCACAAGATATAATACCTTCCACAAGATATAATACCTTCCACAAGATATAATACCTTCCACAAACTATAATACCTTCCACAAGAAAAAATACCTTCCACAAGATATAATACCTTCCACAAGATATAATACCTTCCACAAGCTATAATACCTTCCACAAGTTATAATACCTTCCACAAGCTATAATACCTTCCACAAGCTATAATACCTTCCACAAGATATAATACCTTCCACAAGCTATAATACCTTCCACAAGCTATAATACCTTCCACAAGCTATAATACCTTCCACAAGCTATAATACCTTCCACAAGTTATAATACCTTCCACAAGATATAATACCTTCCACAAGCTATAATACCTTCCACAAGTTATAATACCTTCCACAAGCTATAATACCTTCCACAAGCTATAATACCTTCCACAAGCTATAATACCTTCCACAAGATATAATACCTTCCACAAGCTATAATACCTTCCACAAGATATAATACCTTCCACAAGATATAATACCTTCCACAAGATATAATACCTTCCACAAGATATAATACCTTCCACAAGATATAATACCTTCCACAAGATATAATACCTTCCACAAGATATAATACCTTCCACAAGATATAATACCTTCCACAAGATATAATACCTTCCACAAGATATAATACCTTCCACAAGATATAATACCTTCCACAAGATATAATACCTTCCACAAGATATAATACCTTCCACAAGATATAATACCTTCCACAAGATATAATACCTTCCACAAGATATAATACCTTCCACAAGCTATAATACCTTCCACAAGATATAATACCTTCCACAAGATATAATACCTTCCACAAGATATAATACCTTCCACAAGATATAATACCTTCCACAAGATATAATACCTTCCACAAGCTATAATACCTTCCACAAGCTATAATACCTTCCACAAGATATAATACCTTCCACAAGCTATAATACCTTCCACAAGATATAATACCTTCCACAAGATCCTTCCACAAGATATAAGACCTTCGACAAGATATAATACCTTCCACAAGCTATAATACCTTCCACAAGATATAATACCTTCCACAAGCTATAATACCTTCCACAAGATATAATACCTTCCACAAGATATAATACCTTCCACAAGATATAATACCTTCCACAAGATATAATACCTTCCACAAGATATAATACCTTCCACAAGATATAATACCTTCCACAAGATATAATACCTTCCACAAGATATAATACCTTCCACAAGATATAATACCTTCCACAAGATATAATACCTTCCACAAGATATAATACCTTCCACAAGATATAATACCTTCCACAAGCTATAATACCTTCCACAAGATATAATACCTTCCACAAGATATAATACCTTCCACAAGCTATAATACCTTCCACAAGATATAATACCTTCCATATAATACCTTCCACAAGATATAATACCTTCCACAAGCTATAATACCTTCCACAAGATATAATACCTTCCACAAGACAAGATATAATACCTTCCACAAGATATAATACCTTCCACAAGCTATAATACCTTCCACAAGCTATAATACCTTCCACAAGATATAATACCTTCCACAAGATATAATACCTTCCACAAGCTATAATACCTTCCACAAGATATAATACCTTCCACAAGCTATAATACCTTCCACAAGCTATAATACCTTCCACAAGCTATAATACCTTCCACAAGATATAATACCTTCCACAAGCTATAATACCTTCCACAAGCTATAATACCTTCCACAAGATATAATACCTTCCACAAGATATAATACCTTCCACAAGCTATAATACCTTCCACAAGATATAATACCTTCCACAAGATATAATACCTTCCACAAGATATAATACCTTCCACAAGCTATAATACCTTCCACAAGATATAATACCT